>NW_027308721.1:0-76000 GCF_047496885.1 Scyliorhinus torazame | reverse complement strand
ACGCTGGAGTTGGCGAAAATGGCGGAGGATTATGCTTTGCTTACGGAGGCTGGTGGGATAAAATGTGAGAACGAGAGGGACTCTATCCTTGTTCTGGGAGGGAGTAGAGGTGGCCAGGGTAGTGGCGCGGGAAATGGACCGCACACTGTTGAGGGCCCTGTCCACAACTGTCGGTGGGAAGTCACGGTTGAGAAAGAAGGAACACATTTTCGAAGCACCATTTTGGAAAGTGGCATCATCGGAACAAATGCGATGGAGGCGAAGGAGTTGAGAGAAAGGGATGGAGTCCTTTCTCCGGTGCGAAGAGCTGTAGTCCAGATAGCTGTGGGAGTCAGTGGGCTTGTAGTGGATATTAGTGGATAGTCTATTGCCGGAAATGGAGACAGAAAGATCAAGGAGGGGAAGGGAAGTGTCTGAGATGGACCAGGTGAAAGTGATGGAGGGGTGGAAACTGGAAGCGAAGTTGATGAATTTTTCCAGGTCCGGGCGAGAGCATGTATCGGTAAAGGAGTTGTGGGGAGGGGCCCCGGATAGGCCTGGAACAAGGAATGTTCCACATACCCCATAAAAAGGTGGGGCGGGGTTGAGTCTCTCTGGGTGGGGCTGGGTCACTGTGGGCGGGGCTGTCTGGATGTGGGCGGAGCTGAGCCGCTGTGAGCGGGGCTGGCTGGGTGTGGGCGGGGCTGGCTGGGTGTGGGCGGGGCTGAGCCGCTGTGAGCGGGCTGGCTGGGTGTGGGCGGGGCTGAGCCGCTGTGAGCGGGGCTGACTGGGTGTGGGCGGGGCTCCCCGGATCACCAGCACCTGTCCGGGATCGCTGTCACGTGTTGCCGCTCCCAGCTCTCTGCCTCACCTGTTGACGGTCACACGAACAATGTCGGCTCCCGCTACAACTCCCAGCCTGAACTCTAACGCCGTGGCTTTCCCGGCTCCTCGGATAACTTTACCTCTCGGAACGTCGGTGCTGCAAACCTATTCCGGAGCTTTAATCTGTTTGGAGATTGTGAGTAGTTGGTAATGATTATAGCAAAAGCTGCTGGGTGGTGACGCCCAGTGTCTTTACCCAGCAGATAAATCTTTCTCTCTTTTACCTCAAGCTATTCGGAGGGTTGGTTTGGATTCTGATCGCCTCGTCTAATGTCCCGGTGCCCCTGATGCAAGGCTGGGTAATGTTTGTGTCCGTCACCATGTTCCTGTGCTCGACCCTGTACCTGTGTGTGTATCTGTGCGGACTGGCAGACCGGCTGGATACCGACTGGAATCTGGTGGTGAGTAAATGTCCCTTATTGTCACCGAGTGATCGCTGGGCATCCCGATACCCTGGTCTCATAGTCAGTCCCTGGCATCGTCCTAAACTGTAGTGTGAGGCTATCGCTAAATGAACCTGTCTGCAAACACAATTATTACTCTGTAAAAGTCTGACATCTTGTCTAGTCATGTAAGTAAGCCGCCTGTTGTTTTTTTGACCACCGTGTGAATTTAAAAAGTCACATTGTTTGACTGTCGGTCTACAGTGGTATTGCAGGGTGCGAGAGCATCTCCAAAGTGGTTTTACTTTGATTTGTTAGAAGGGCAACCAGGTTTCCTCACCTGCAGTAAAAATTAGTGAGAATATGAAAGAACTTGAAAAGTTTTTGGTTTGGGTGTAAATCTCGATTATCCAATGGTGTAGCACAGAAATGTGGTCATTATATTCATTAAAATATGCATCCAGTATTTTTCACCACACAAGCTGCCTCGTTTAATTCCAGCAGGATTAGTGAATAGTTATCTGATCTCTTGTGTTTCTACCACTGTACTGCGGTCAATTTAATGCCTCCGTGCTCATCCTGGCTAAAATAGCTATCTCAAACCTGATTGGAAATTCAACTGGAGACTTCCTGATTTGATTTTGTCTGACATCACTAGTGCTTTGGGAATTATGTATGGCCTCATCTTAGATATTCTAATGACCATTTATATAATACCTCTTTAATGTAGTCAAATGTGCCACGTGTAATCCCAAAATGTTAACACAAGGTGATATTGGGTCAGGTAATTGATCAAGAGTATGTTTTATATGGAAGAGAGAGCTGGAGGGCTGAAAGCATGCTGCAAGTGCAGATGTGAAAGGTTATATTACAGGCTATAGTTGGAAGGAAGCAGAGTTATTGTGGATTGTAAAGCTGGAGGAAGTTACAGAAATAGGAAGGGGCAAAACTGGGAGTCCATGTAGGTCTGCAATCATGTTTTTTTAAAAATTCATTCATGTGATGTGGTATTTTGCTGTAAGGCCAGAATTTATCAGCCATTCCTAATTGTTCTTGATAAAATAGTGGTGAGCTGCTGCTTGGTTAGAATTTAATGACTTGCCTTGCCAGTGTCAACCACATTGTCATAAATCTGGAGTTGCGTTTGTCTGTACTTGCTTTGGAAGGCAGATTTCCTTCTCTGAAGGACATTGGTGAATGTGATGGGTTTTGTGACAATGTGCAAGGCTTATGGTCGCCATTACTGAGACGAGGGGGCGATTCTCCCAAATGGAGCCAAGTGTTCGTGCCGTCGTGAATGCCGTCACGTTTCACGACGGCACAAAACGGGCACGGGGACGACCGATTCTGGCCCCCACGGGGCCAGCACAGCGCTGGAGCGGTTCACGCTGCTCCAGCCTCCCTTCCCGGCACCAACTCGCACAAGCGCAGCTGGACCGCGCCAACCTGTGCACGCGTGGGGGACTTCTTCCGCGCGTTGGCCCTGACTCAACATGGCATCGGTGTTCAGGGGCTGGCCACGCAGTAAAGTAGGCCCAGGGGGGAGAGGCCGGCCGATCGGTGGGCCCCGGTCGCAGGTCAGACCCCATCGGAAGACCCCCCCCCCCCCCCCGGACCGTTCGCGCAGAGTTCTCGCTGACAGCGACCAGTGGTGAACGGCGCCAGCGGGACTCTGTCGTATCCGTTCGGCCGATCCGGCCGGAGAATCGGCGGCCCCGCCGATTCCAGTGGCCGCGCCGGCGCAAATGGCGCGATTCTCAGCACCTCAGAGAATCACGCGCCGGCGTCGTGGCGCGGTTGCAGCGATTCTCCGGCCCGGCGTGGGGCTCGGAGAATCGCCCCCTAGCTTTTTATTTTAACTGATTTGTCATTAATTGAATTCAAATTCCCCAACAGCCATGGTGAGATTTTAACTTGCTACGATTCATTTGTCCAGGCCTCTGGATTGCTACTCCAAATACATGCTACAGCACCCTCTTGGCTAAATGAGATTTGAACTCAATGAGATTTACTGTGTTTTTTTGGGCAAAGGAGATCAAATGAGCTCAGTTATGGCAAATGGAGATTTCAGACCAATCAAGACTTTATGCTGTCTAATTTATTTTTGGAGTATGCAGATGTTTTATTTAAGTGTATAGTAACTTAAAACCATGCGCAAGATGATCCCTTTTATGTGGGGACTTTCTGGTTGCCCATCGAGCCTGCTCCCCTATTCAATATGATCATGGCTGATCTTTGGTTTCAATTCCACTTTCCTGCTTGTTCCTCGCGTTTCTTCATTCCTTGAGATTTTGAAAATCTGTCTACCTTAGCCTTAAATATTTTCAATGATGGAGCATTCACTGCCCACTCAGCTGGAGAATTCCAAAGATTCATAACTGAAGTAATTTTTCCTCATCTCAGTCCCAGTAGCATAATGGTTAGCACTGTTGCTTCACAGTGCCAGGGTCCCAGGTTCGATTCCCGCTTGGGTCACTGTCTGTGCGGAGTCAGCATGTTCTTCCCGTATCTGCATGTTCGCCCTGTGCCTGCGTGGGTTTTCTCCGGGTGCTCCGGTTTCCTCCCACATGCCCCGAAAGACGTGCTGTTAGGTAAATTGGACATTCAGAATTTTCCCTCCGTGTACCCGAACAGGCACTCGGGTATGGCAACTAGGGGCTTTTCACTGTAACTTCATTGCAGTGTTAATGTAAACCTATTTGTGACAATAATAAAGATTATATATTAAAGTGATTGGCCCCTTATCCTAAGACAGTGCTCCCTTGTTCTACATTTCCCAGCCAAAGTAAACAACATCTCTGCATCTACCCTGTCAAGCCCCTTCATACCTTGTATGTTTCATTGAGATCACCCCTTATACTGCTAAAATCCAGAGAGTAGATTCAGTTTTCAGTCTCATCATTGGGCAACCTCCTCATCTCAGGAATCAGTCAGTGAATCTTTGCTGTACTGCCTCCGATGTAAGTATACTACTTTTTAAATGTGGAAACCAAAACTGCACAGAATATTCCAGGTGTGATTTCATCAAATCCCTGTGTACTTGCAGCAAGACTTCCTTATTCTTGTACTCCATCTTCCTTGCAATACAGGCCAACATGATATTTGGTTTCCTAATGGCTTGCTGTACCTGCATGCTAATTTAGCTTTCCTTCTATGAGTACATTCAAGTCTCTCTGAACATCAGCATTTATGGGTTTCACACCTTTTTGAAAGTACTCTGATGTTCTATTTTAATGATTGGGTGGATAACATAGCACACCCCACATTATACTCCACCTGTCACCTTGTTGCCCACTCGCTTGCCTTTATCTCGTTGCAATCTTATTGGCTCTTCTCACAGCTTGCAATCCCACCTAGCTTTGATAAATTAGCAAACTGTTAAATTACTCTGTTAATGATTTAAATGAAAAGACAGATTGTAAGTAGCTAAGGCCATCATATCGGACTTTATGGGTGGGAAGGTGCAGAGGGTGGGGAGAACCCTGCTACAGAGGCAGAATCAGCAGGGGGTTTGGCGTTGCCAAACTTGCTTCATTATTTTGTTGGCCGGCTAATGTGGACGAGGTGTGGCGGTGGTGGGAAGGAGACGTGGTAGAGTGGGTTAGGATGGAGGGGAAATCTAGTAAGGGGTCAAGTTTGAGCCCGGTGGTGCAGTCCAAAGTGAAGAAATTGAATTGGTTGAGGAGGTATTTTAGGATGGAAGGGATGTTAGTGTTAATGCCTCTGCAAGAATCATGGGTTTGAGCCGGGGTGGGGGGGATGGATAGTGTATATAGGCGGAGAAGGGAAGTGGGGCTGATCAAGGTGAGGGATCTGTAATTGGAGGAAGGGTTCACCAGTCGGGAGGAGCTAAGGGAGAGGTAGTGCTGCTCAAGGGGAGAGAGTTCAGGTATGTTCAGGTTAGGGACTTTGCGCGAATGGGCGGGGGGGGGGGGGATCACTAGGTTGCCGGGATACACCCTGCTGGAGCGACTGCTGCTTCTGGATGTGGAAGGGGAGGGAAAACTGGGGATATATATAAGTCGCTGGGGGAGCAGGGAGGCGAGTGGGTGGTGAAGATCAAGAAGAAATGGGAAGCGGAGTTGGGAGGGGAAATCAATTGGGGAGTATGGAGTGAGGCATTGCGAACGGTAAACAGGACCTCCTCTTGTGCAAGGATGAGCCTGATACAGTTTAAGGTGGTGCAAAGGGTGCATATGACTCGGGTGAGAATGAGTGGGTTCTTTCAGGTGGTAGCAGATGAGTGTGAGAGGTGTGGGCGGGGGCCAGTGAATCACACGCATATGTTTTGGGGTTGTGAAAACTTGGGAAGATTCTGGGCAGGAGGTAATATTGCTATTGGAAAAGTTGAAGTTCTTTCAGTCAGAAGGGAGAAGTGCTGCACCTTTGGAAGGAGTGGTGTGGTTTTGGAAAACTTCAGTACACCACTCTTTCTCAGCTGTGGGGGCTACGTTTGAAGTTCCTCTTGGGTTACAGTAATACAGGGAGATGGAATAGTGGCATCAAAGAACAAAAGAAAAATACAGCACAGGAACAGGCCCTTCAGCCCTTCCAAGCCTGTACCTGTCATGATACCAACGTTTGCCAAAACCCTCACTACTTCCTTGTGCCGTATCCCTCTATACCCATCCTATCCATGTGTTTGTTTGCGGTCTTAGCCAGGATAGTGGAGGAGGCGGTGGACCCGGACCCTTTGGCGATATTTGAGGTTTCAGAGAAGCCAATGTCATGGCCTTTGCCTCTGATCGCACGGCAGCGAATTTTACTGGCGTGGCAGTCGGCATCGCCACCGAGAGTACGACTTCCTGCGGTTGGAGAAGATAAAGTAGATAAAGTATGAGTTAAGGGGCTCTGCAGGGGGGTTTTGAGAAAAGGTGGGGGATGTTGGTGACTGTTTGAGGAGCTGTTCGTGGCGATGGGGGGGGGGGGGTGAAAAAGGGAAAGAATCTATTATCATAGAATTTACAGTGCAGAAGGAGGCCATTTGGCCCATCGGATCTGCACCGGCTCTTCGATACATTTTTGAAGAAGTAAATAGCTGAGGCCTCCACACTGATATTAATGGCACTCCAATGGATATAGCCTCCCAACTTGAAAATATAAGCCATTTATCCCTACTCTTTGCGTCCTGTTAATGACCAATATTCTACCTGTGCTAATGTTATAGGATAACATGGTGGTGCAGTGGGTAGCACTGCTGCCTCCAGTGCCAGGGCCCTGGGTTCAATTCCAGCCTTGTGACTGTGTGAAGTTTGCACATTCTTCCTGTGTCTGCGTGGGTTTCCTCCGGGTGTTCTGCTTTCCTCCCACAGGTTAGGTGGATAGGCCATGTTAAATTGCCCCTTAGTGTCCAAAGGTTAGGTGGGGTTACGGGGATAGGGCAGGATAATGGGCCTAGGTAGAGTACTCTTCAGAGGGTCGGTGCAGCCTCATTGGGACAAATGGCCTACTTCAACACTGTAGGTAATCTATCACCCTCGACTCCGTGAGCCCTTATCCTGTGTATTAACCTTTTTGTGGTGCAATCTCAAATGTTTTTTTTTTTGGAAAATCGATGTATGTTTTTTAAATATTTATATATATAATATATATATTTTATATATATATATATATATATATATAATTTTAAAAAAAATTTAAGAGTACAAATTCATTTTTTCCAATTAAGGGACAATTTATCATGGCCAATCCACCTACCCTGCACATCTTTGGGTTGTGGGGGGTGAAACCCACACACACACTGGGAGAATGTGCAAACTCCACACTGACAGTGACCCAGAGCCGGGATCGAACCTGGGACCTCGGTGCCATGAGGCAGCAGTGCTAACCACTGTGCTGCCCTTATCCATGTATATTACAATCTTTTCTTTCCCTTTCATTTGCCTGTATTTGCATCCTCAAAACATTTTAACAAATTAGTCAAACAGGATTTCCCTTTTGTAAAGCCATGTCTTGTTCTAACCGTTCTATGCTTTTTAAAAGTGCCTTAAAGACTTCCTAAACATTAGATTCCAGTATTTTCACTATAACTGCTGGCAAGCAAACTAGCGTGTAGTTCCCTGCCATCTTCCCTCCCTCTTTCCTTGAATAATGATGATCATTTCCTGATCTGGGACTTTTTCCAGAATCTAGGGAGTTTTTTGTCCGCTATCTCTGCAGCTCCCTCTTTCAGATCCTTATGATGTAGGCCTTCAGCTCATTTGGGGTTTCTTGAATTTTAATCCCTTGAGTTTCTCCAATACCTTTTCTTTGATTATTAATTACTTTTATCTTAATTTCCCTACTCCTAGTCCCTCAGCTACTATATGTTTCTGGTTTGTAACTTTAGTTTTCTGCCTCTCTGTGCCATTTCCTATTCTCTGATTATTTCTCTTGAGTCGGCTTCAGGGGAACCACCATTTACTTTAGTTACACTCTTCCTTTTTAAATACTTGTGAAAGCTCTTACAATCTTTTTTATATTCATGGCCAATTCAACACTCATTCTGTTTTTTCTGTTTTTACCAACATTTTAGTGGCCATTTGCTGGTTTCAAAACCACTCGAGGATTGGGAGCTCACCATTCCCAATCCTCAGACTTGCTCTTATTCTTTGCAACATTGTAAGCCTCATTTTTTAATCTAGTCTTTTAATCTAATACTATCCTTAACCTCCATAGTAAGCGACAGATGGCTCTGTGTTGATGAAGTTTTTTTTGAATAGAATGCATTTTTTTGAACATTTTTGAATTGTTTCTTTAAAGGTTTATTGTTTATTCACTACCATTCCTTTCAGTTTTCCTAGTCCACCTTAGCCAGCTCTCTCCTCATACCTATATAATTAGCTTGGTTTAAGATTCATTTTCAAATGTGGAATTCAATTGTATTATGATCACTGTTTCCCTGTGAATCTTTCACTATGACTTTTAGTAATTAACGCTGCCTCATTGCACAATGGATCAAAACAGCAAAAATAAAGAAAGGGAAAATAAGAAAATCAACAGGAAGGTCCCTTAAAGTGCCCTCGAGTAATTATTTCTCAACCTTGGTCACCTTACAACCATGTATTATAATGATGACTAGATCTAAACCATATATCTCTTTTGTTCCACGAGTTCAGCTATTTTATTGTGGATTCTCCACACATTCAGAAAAAAATGAATTCAATTTAATTTTTTTATTGCTATGTCATGCATGGACTTATTCTCTGCACTATTGCTGTTCAAATCCCGGACCCTCCTGTCCAACACAGCTTGTGTTTACCAATATCAATACTTTTCTATTGTCTCAACTTTTATTTATAGATGGCTAAATCTCCCTTCACCTGAACCTCTTCCCTCTTAGTTTACAACCATTTTTCCTTTCTCTAACCACATTGGCTGGTGTACTTATGTTTGTACACGCTTGTCTCTTCTTGTCACGCTCTGGTGGCCATTATTCTTATCCTTCAAACCAACCACCTCCTCCAATCACACCCAAAATCTAGCTTGAAGTTCCCTGTATTGCCCACCAGGATACCTCGCTGTGCAGTTTACAGGGAACATTGGTTAAGACTAGAGGTGACGAACAACGTGGATGAACATTGCAATGGGTGAGACAACAATGGCAATTGAAGTAGTCTGTATTTGTAGTGGAAAAGGATGTGGGGTCAGACTTTCAATGAAGGGATAAAGTTTGCCAAGATTTGAAAACTGTATTCATCCTGAGATGGGGGTCAAGAAGCGGATGGAACCGTAAAGGAAACAAAGTTGGTGGCAGGGGATAAAGGCACTGGCTTTGGGCTTCCCAATGTTTAATTGCAGAAAACCGCAGTTTAACCAAGATTAGATGTCAGGCAGTGAAGAGGTAGCGGGGTATTGAAGAACTGGGCTGTGTTAGCATTTGTGTGGAATCTGATGTCATGTCTTGAGATTATATCACTTGAGAGACAAGAATAAGTACTTGGGAGTGTAATGGTCCTGAAGCAGCATATGAAATAACTGCTAGAAAATCTCTGGTTTTAACTGAATAGATAAGAGTGGGAATAGGTCAAGGCAGCATCACTAAGTTGAACAGGGGGCAATGGTGTTGTCGACCATGTAAAACATTGCAGTGGTTGAGAAAGTTAAGGTTCACATCCTTTCATTTATGACTTTGGGGCCATTTCCATTTCATTGATGAGGCAGGGATGAGACCAAAAACTAACTGGAGAGGTTCGAATGTGGAGTTGTGGTAAAGTTAGGTAAGGATTTGGGAACTGACGATGCTCTCAAGGACTTGAGAAGAAAGTGAATATGGAGAGAGGATTATAGTTTTCAAGGACAGAGAGGTCAAAGAGAAGTTTTCTGGAGTAGGAAAATGATAGCCGGTTTGAAGGGAAAGGGAACAGTACCTGAGATGGAATTATTTGCTATGAGAATTAGCATGGGGCCTAGAAGGGAAGTTGGGTGATATTATGGCAGTTGAGTGCATATATGAATAAGGAATTGGGCGTAAAGTCTTCTTGGCCGAATGTGCTCCGAACTTTGAGCGACATGGTAGCACAGTGGTTAGCACTGTTGCTTCACAGCTCCAGGGCCCCAGATTCGATTCCTGGCTTGGGTCACTCTGTGTGGAGTCTGCACGTTCTCCCTATGTCTGTGTGGGTTTCCTCCGGGTGCTCTGGTTTCCTCCCACAGTCCAAAGATGTGCAGGTTAGGTAGATAAGCCATGCTTCTATGAATGTTAAGAAAGATGGGGAAACTAGTGAAAGTTGCAAGTCTGGCCTGGAGAAGGGGCAGGAAATTTAGTACCCTGGTCAAGGGGGAAAAAGGTATGAGGCAGACACAGCTGAGCAATGTTGTCTCAGTCAGCCATTTAAGGCAGTAGCAATGTCTGGGTTTGAATGCTGGTTTGGAGAATAAGTGAGCCCAGGAGCTGTTTGGGAGGCAGAATACTTGAGAACTGTTCATTTGAGAAATTTTGATTTTGATTTATCTTTGTAATTTCTCAGAAACCTCAGAAGAAATTGATTGTGGTAATTTCGAGTTTCATAAATATTGATCTATGGGAGCTAGGAATGGATTGGGAAAATGGCAAGTTTGCGCAACTTTCCGAAGTAAAACCAGCTTCTCAACCCGGAAACTGTTGGAATTTTGACTAAGTCAACTTATGCCCAAGTACCGCCGCCCCCCCCCCCCCCCCCCCCCCCCGCCCCCCACCACCACCATCAGTGGTATTATGCACCAAGAATCAGTAATATTATGGGTGCAAGAAAATGCCAGACCATCTCATTTAAGTTTGATTGTGCATCTAAGATGCAGAACATTTAGGAAGTTGCATTTTGGAAGGGTTTTAATTTTAGTTTTTATTATGACTTGCACTTTGAAGCATAAAAATGCATTAAATAAATGAGAAAATGCCAAGCAGGTGTTTTTTCTTATGAAAGCACTCTGGTTTGCAAATAAAATACAAGAACAATTGTAGCTTTTCTCCCAAACAAGTATAATTGGAGGATTTAAGCGGCTGGTGTGGCCAGTTTTTTGGACAGAGATTTGTTTGGATACAGGGTTTGATGGACATCCATAAAGATCAAGACCATTTGGGCAAAATTATAGTGTGATGTTTTGGATGAAATTCACTTAGATCCAAAATTGCACAATCTATTAAGCCATGCATTTTGTTTTCTCCCAGTCACCGATATATCTTGGTGTAAATGCAGAGGGAACTCCCAAGTCTAGCTCATTTCCAGCACCTCAGCAAAAGGGTTGTTTTTGATGACTGTTTTAGCTATTCTACATGGGGAGGGGGGACTGGGAGGGAGGGGGACCACATCACAGATCAAACTCAATCTTATCCACAGATGGCCCCGCATGTTCACTTTACAGCGGTATTTTTCAAACTTTTTTTCCCCAGGACCCACTTTTACCAACTGGCTGACCTTCAGGACCAATGCCGGCCGACCACCATAGACCATTTTCTCTTGCCTTTAATGCGGCAGGTGAGCCTGCTTGGTTCTTATGAGCTCACATCAGCACTGCTTTGTCCTGCTGTGACCTCTCCTGGGCAACTCTCTCCAGATTTAGTTGTGGGATCCTGGCCTATTTACCTATGGTGCTCTTTTTTTTTTAAATTACAAAACTATCCATTTTAAATTCTTCCGTCCTGTTACTTGCTTGCTGGCAGCTACAAATGGAGGAATCTGTGCTCTGATTTCACGCCCAGAACACGTGATATCAGTGTACAGGGCGCATGATCTGCTCTCTGCCGACGCTGCTGGCGGGAAACTCCATTATTAAAAATCTGTTCCTGGGACAGTGTACAGGCGTCTGGAGAAAGCTGTCTGCCTGGCTGGGCCCCGGGCCTGTGCATTGTTACATGTGACTGAAGGGGCACGCATGCGTGGGACTGCTGTCATTCTTGAAAGCTGGTCGCGGATGGCAGTTTTAAAAGCCGATCCTGGCCATTGGGCACTACTTCTCGCCACCGCGACCGATCATTCCGCGACCCACAAGCGGGTCGTGACCTTGAGTTTTAAAATAACTGCTTTACAGTGAGCAGTAGATGGTATTTATGGGTCTGATGCTTTCCTCTTTCCTATTCATCTGTAAGCCAACAACTTGACGCAAGTAGGCTGCACCTTTGGTACGGATAAGCTAATTTAGCACCGACATGGGTCCTGGTTTCATTTATTTGTCTTTTTTTACTTTTCCCCTATTCAGTAATCTACAGTGGCAAAGGCGATCTAAATAGGAGCAGGAGTCGACAATGTGGCCCCTTGAACCTGCCCCATTGTTCAATAAGATTATGACTGATATTCTACATCAACTTCACTTTCCCTGTGTATCTTGATTCCCTTTGTGCCCGAAAAGTCTATTGTTTGGAGTCTTGAATAGAGTCAATGGTTGAGCATCCTCCGCTCTCTCAACTAGCAAATTCCAAAGATTCGCAACCTGAGGAAAAAAAACTTCAGCTCCAGTCTTTAAATGGCCAACACTGTATTCTGAGGCCATGACCTCTAGTTCTCGATGAAAGAAAAAAAAACAAGTTCATAAGAGTGAGAATGCTGGCAGCTCTCTCTTTCTGTTTCTGAAACCATCTGAGCTGTCATTGTGAAAGTTTCATGATCTGGTTGGATTATTAAATAGCAATAGGTATCCAAAATTAGTTGATTTATGATTAAACTGCAGCTGTTTGGCTCCTTTAGCTGGTTGAATTCATAATTCCTTGTGTATGGGTGAAAAACACATGCATTAACTTTATGTCCTTATTACATTGACACCTATCTATCAAATTCTCAATGGGATCTACCAATAAGATGGACAAATGCTGGTTTGTATTCCTGCTGTGTCTTGGAAAGGATTTGGTGCTATCGGCGATTAATCTTTTTCCAACATTGGATCTGAAATAAGCATTTGTACATCCAACAATTCAGTTTGTCAGATGGGAGAAATGTGACAAAAACAATCCAAACAAAATGGAGATCATTATAAAAGTTTAATTGTGCTAACGGGAGACACTTAACCAAATTCTGTGTGTTTTGTCCATATTCACCACATTTCTGGTCCCTCTAAGCAATGGTTGATATTGTAAAGCATTAGAACACATTATACCAAACAAAATCCCGTTTGTAAAGGATAAATTAGTTATTAAGGTCATATCTCGTATCTGATGTACAGATGAGTAAGGAGCAGATCGGTAACTTGGGTTTGAAAAGCAGGTAATAGTTCAAGAAAGATTGATAATAAGGAAAATAAATGAGTTCATGATTATATGGACATGAACTGTATGACTTTATGATTCTGTTATGGTGTAGGAAAAAGAAAATGTGAAATGAGTAAGCTCAAGCATGAAGAGACTTGAAAGCAGAAGAATAAAGACAACAAAGTATAAATGTCAGCATAAGTGAAGTAGCTTTTAGACTTTTCCACTGGGCTTTAATTTATAGCTGTGACTCAGTGCAATTAGCTTGTTAGGTTAAGATTTACCTCTTGGGCTAGAGACTGTATATTCCAATCAGTGTGCTGTACCTAAAGTGTAAAGGTAATAATAGTATCCTAGAAACATACAGCACAGCAGCAGACCATTTAGCCAGTGGTGGCACTTTGAAAGAGCTGCACACTTAGGCCCATTCCAATGCTCATGCCCCAAAACCCTTCAATATCTTCTGTGGAAAAGTGTATTTGTATATATTATTTTGTGAATTATGGGCATTATCCTGTGCCTAGTTGTACACAGGGGTGGGGCGGTAGCACAGTGGTTATCACTGTTGCTTCACAGCGCCAAGGTCCCGGGTTAGAGTCCCGCTTGGGTCAATGTCTGTGCAGACTCCATATGTCTGTGTGGGTTTCCTCCGGCTGCTCCAGTTTCCTCCCACGGTCTCGAAAGATATGCTTGTGAGGTGAATTGGCCATTCTGAGTTCTCCCTCGGTGTACCCGAACAGGCACCAGAATGTGGCGACTGGGGCTTTTCATAGTGACTTCATTGCAGTAATTCATTGCACAAGTAAACCTACTTGTGATGATGATAAAGATTATTAATAATTCCTGAAATTGGCCTTGTCTCCTAACCCCGCCCCCCTCATGCATAATTTTATATAGTTACTCTTAAACGTTTTTAATCTATATGGAGTTGCACAAATAAATTTCTCCCGCCCCCCCCCCCCCCCCCACCCTTAATAGATCAAGTATAAGTTACACCATGTACTATGATGGTGCGAATGCTTATGCACCGTTTACAGTTTGCTTTGTAATTCTGGCATTTTTGTTAGATTGGAAAAGTTAGCTTTTGACACATTATTGAAACACATCTGGACTTGTTCACGCTTGGTGACTTAAAAATTGAGGAATATGTCTGCTGGTGTGACAATTGTGGATTTAATTCATAAAATTGTTTTTATTTAAGGAAACTCTTGTACAAAATAAAGTATAGAATAGATGTGATTTTTTTTTTTTTAAACTATCCAGTGTGTTCTTAAATGTTTCTTGCCTTTCCAATTCTGTTTGTGGGTTTGGAATAAGCTGACAGCTGATATTACCATAAATTCAGTTGAACATGCACACAGCATAACATGAGCATGTTATAGATAGGGTATTGTACAATGTTTATTCCATAAATAAATGTCCAAGAAAAGGCTAGTATGGAGGATAGCTGTATGACTCATTTATTCATCGAAGATGGATGAAATTTATTCACTAATTTTATGCTATGATGGTGAACGATCTATCTGCCTTATTGGATTCATACTCACAGGGCTAAGTCGCTGGCTTTGAAAGCAGACCAAGGCAGGCCAGCAGCATGGTTCAATTCCCGAAACAGCCTCCCCGAACAGGCGCCGGAATGTGGCGACTAGGGGCTTTTCACAGTAACTTCATTTGAAGCCTACTTGTGACAATAAGCGATTTTCATTTTCCCCTTCATGAAAACTTTAGGTGGAATTGTTTTCTACTGAGCTAATTTTGCAGACAGAAGTGTATCTAGTATCTGACTAAATTAAATCTGAGGAATAATGAACTAATTTGCACCAGGAGAGAGAAGTGACCTAGATATTTGTGCTTGCGTAACTCTCCTTTTTGGGTTCCAGGGTGCGTGGCTATAGTTGAGGGAGGGAAAACTATTGGCTCAGATTTTTGTGTTCAGCATAACACTGACGCTAATGGTGTTCACCATTATGAAGTAAATTGGACACCAACATCTGCCACCTGCACTTTGGTTAAATGCAGAAATCCAAAGTTGCTGCCAGGATTGTGTTGGTCACTGATACCTTGTATGGTTTGGCACCAAATACATGAAGGTTGTGAGGTTGCAGGTACTCTTCACTAAATAATGACTAAAAACAGCTATCAATGTTAGACTAGTGCAGGCAGCTGTAAGTGAAATTTTTAACAGTATGGTAAATCTGGAGTACTGCCAAGCCACACCTCTGGCCCTGAAAATATTATTATACAAGTATGGAGTCACATTCCTTCAGAAGTCGATTATTAAAAATATAGCTTAATTCTGTCTCTTTCTCTCACTGTTAATCCAATCTTTTATTTTCCTGTCTTCATTTTCCCCTGGCAAAAGAATGTAAGACATTGGGACAGTTCAGTTAGAATTAAAATGAGAAATTTCTTCAGTCAAAGGGTTGTGAATCTTTGGAATTCTCTATCGCAGAGGACTGTGGATACTCCTTTGTTGACTATTTAAGGCTGAGATACAGATTTACGGCCTCTGAGTTCAGGGTGGAGGAATTTGTGGGAAAGTGGAGTGGAGGCCGATGATCGGCAATGATCGTGTTGAATGGCAGAGCGGGCTTGTGGGCTGTATGGTCTAATCATTTTTGTGTCCATTTTGTTTTCTGTAAATGTTGCATTGAATTGCGTATTATCTCCTGAAATAGACTGTCTTTTTAGTACCCAATTATTTTTTCCCCAAATAAGTGGCAATTTAGCATGGCCAGTCCACTCAACCTGCACATCTTTGGGTTGTGGGGGTGAAACCCACGCAGATGCGGGGAGAATGTGCAAACGCCACACGGACAGTGACCCGGGGCCAGGATCGAACCCGGGTCCTCGACGCTGTGAGGCAGCAGTGCTAACCACTGCACCACCATGACGCCCAGACTCGTGTGTCTCATTGAAGATTCTTCATTTTGGTTGGAAAAGCACACTATTGCTTGCCCTTCTCCCTCATCACGGATTCTCTGTAGAGCCTGTCATGCTGAAAATGATCTCCAGCATACTTGCTGCTCAGAAGTTTACAAAGTGTGTGGCCAGCTATGAGCATAATAACTGCTACATCCTTACTTTGCTGCTGACTACAAAATCTGTAGATTGAATCCGAGCTGTACTTGCCACCTTTTACAACTGGTGTATCCTGCTTCCTGCTGATCCTTGAAGTAAATGTTTGCCTGGCATAAAAAGTGGTTGTTCATGCAGTCTATTTGTATTTAAATTTATGGGTGTACTGCATGTGGTTTCATGTTTACACTTTATTTGTATTGAGATTTTCTTGCCTGTGAAGTTTGATTTTTAAATATACACATTGCAAAGAAAGTAGGCAAGCTTAAAAATAGCGTACTCCTTATTTTTGTAGTAATTGTTCCGTCTTCTCACCACAATGCTTCCTATTTTGTCTGAAGTCCATAGATATACATAAGCAAAACACTGCAGATGCTGGAAATCTGAAATAAAAACAGGGAATTCTGGAAATGCTCAGCAGGTCAAGCCACATCAGTGGAGAAAGAAACGCTCATGTTCTGACAAAAGGTCAGTGACCCGATTGTTAACTCTGTTCTTTCCCCATATATTTGACCTGACCTGAGGATTTCCAGCATTTTGTTTTTATTTCTAATTTCCAGCATCTGCAGTACTTTGCTTTCGTATTAATGCTTCATCCATTGCCACTTGTCTTGTCGGTATGTCAACCTTTTGATGTTCTACTATTCTTTTCATGAGAGGCCTTTCTGTGATTGTTGCCTCCCTGGTGCCAGGGACAAGAGTGTAATTGAGTGACTTACTTCAGGATACTCTGAGCACTCGGTACCAAAATCATAGGTTAAAAAAAAGGTGCAGCCTGATTTTTGGGGAGCTGGGAAGGAGAATAGCCAGCAGGACCTCGAAGATAGTAATCTCTGTATTGCTCCAATACCATGTTCTAGTGAGTACAAAAATAAAGGATTGGAGCAGTTTAATGTATGTTTGGAGATAAATGGGGCAGGGGCGGGGATGGCTACAGATTCCTGAGGTATTGAGATTGCTTCTTGAGGGATGGGATCTCCACAGCTGAGGTGGCTTGCACTTCATCAGGGCTGGGACCAATGTCTTTGTGGATAGTTTGCTAGTGCTATTGAGTTTAAACTAATTTGACAGCAGGACAGGAAAGACAAGGTTACACCAAGGACTGGAAGAAGCAGATAGCACTAGAGTAAGTACGAAATGGTAAAGTATTAGGCGGGTTCAAACATTAAGACCAAATTCAGATTTACAGTACATGTTGTAAATACATGTGATAAATAGGGTTGATAAGCTGTAGATGCAGATGGGACTGTGATGTTTAGGGGATAATGGATAAACCGAGCTCAAACTCAACAGGACTGGGTATTAAATATTCCTGGATACAAGATGTTCAGGAAAGATTGGGTGGAAAGAGAGGAGGAGGAGTGGCAATCAAGTGTATATAACCATGTTGGAGAGAGCAGGTATCCCAGTATGGTTAATTAGGGACAGAATCTGTTTGGTTAGAATTGAGGGAGAAAGGTGCTATTTCAGCACTGTATTCTATAGGCTAACAATTAATCGGAAAGATATAGAGGAACAAACTGGTAGGGAAATTAGAGAGGCAAGAACCATAGAGCAGTGATAATATGGATGCAATCCCAGTTTATATTAGGATAAATGATAGAGCAGAAGAAAAATTTCTAAAGTGCACTTCCAACGAGGAATTATTTGGGAATGAGATGGGTCGAGCGAATGATGTGTCAATCAAAACATTTAGGATACAGTGATCTTAGTATCACAAGATTTGGGTTGGCTATGGAGAGGGATGAGGAACAATCTGGAATAAAAATACTTATTTGGAGGAAGGCAAATTTCACCTGCCCTGGGGTGAATTGGTTTGAAAAATTAGCAGGCAGAACTGTGACTGAACAATAGGTTGCCTTTAAAGAGGAGATGCCTTGGGTGCAATAGAGTTACATTCCCATGAGAGGGAAGGTAGACCAAACAAAGCCAGAGCTCTGTGGATGAAAGAGATAGAGTAAGATGAAGCAGAAAAGTATGACTGAGCTTAAGCAGAAAAGTATGACAGATACCAGGTTAATGATACAAATGAGCAGCGGGCTAAATATAGCATGTTCAGAGGGGAAGTGAAATAGGAAATGAGAAGATAGGTTAACGACGACGACCCCCCCCCCCCCCCCCCCCCCCACCAAACAATATATTGGGATCCAACTTGCAAGCTCGGAGACTGACTTCAAATTGTCTTTATATCTAAGTTTGGGATGTCCAGTTGTGCGAGGTTCCATGTGGGACTCCTCCATGCTAACCACATGACTGAGGGGTTGAGAACCATAAAGCGCATTTTTAAAAGAAAAATCTTTTTATTGATATTTTCAAGTATTATGAACAATTAAGTATATTGCTGGTCGTGCTCATTCACTGTGCAATGCAAAAGAACCAAAGGTGAAATGAGAACATTTTTTGACATAGCGGATGATTAGAATCAGGAATGCACTGTCTTAAGTATGGTAGAGGCTGATCTAAGTATGGTAGAGGCTGATTATAATTACGACTTTCAAAAAGGAATTAGATCAGAACCAGAAGATGTTTTTAAAATTGCAGGTTACAGGGAAAGGGCAGCGAGTGGGACGAGCTGAATTGCTCTTGTCGAGCGCTGGAGTGGGCTTGATGGGCCTAATGGCATTCTGTAATCATTCAATAATTGTCTGAGACTTCAGTTTATCTCATTTATCTTCTTTATTTCTTTATGATGTTTGCCGTGTTCCTTCTCATGTTTGATCTGCTGACTTCCAAGACTTGTTTTCACAGCCATATCTTTCCTCAACAGCTGTTATTCCAAGGAAATTCCATTTGAATTTACATTCTACCTATTTCTATAGCATCAAAGTTAACATTTCCCCACCGCTGTTGATCTCTACAGGCACACAGTGGAGTCTGGCATGATCTTTCACTGTTATAATTGAGGGCTGCTCGCCTCTCTCAATATAAATGAGGATTAGAAGCAACAAATTTGATGGACGACTGGCCTTTTCATTCTGTATTTTCTTTTTCAAAACTGATGTTAGCTTTTTGTATTTTGATGCCTCTTTGTAGGCCCATCCTGTTGCAATTTTCCTATCTCTACGGCTTTCATTTCTGGTCTATAACACTACTTTGGTGCTTCCATCTCACCACATCTCTTCAAACTTCCATCTTCTGCTGGGCTATCTGTCCATCAGTTGCTCCAACAGCGAATCTTCCCTTTTTCCCCCAATTTGCCTAAATAGATAGTCGATCTAATTGCCTGAAAGGGTTGTCGAGGGGTCACAATCATTTAAATGAGTACTTGAAATGCCATAACGTACAAGTTTGCAGACCAAATGCAGGGAAATGTGATTCGCATAGATAGTTTCCATGCCAACCATCAAATGCCGATGGGGCTATTTATGCTGTAAAACTCTGACTCCATGCTGATTCATATTCAATGCTGATTTATGTTGGAGATAATTCCATGGATGCCCGTGGATCTATGATCCATTATGATCCTTGATTCTTGCTTGGGCATAGATGGTGAGTATTGAAAGGCTGCTCCATCATTGAGACTCATCATAAATGCACTCACCCAAGATCTATTTGCCTTCATCCATTTCTGGCAGATGTTATCCGATAGTGATAAGCAAGATCCTGGCTTAATTTTGCTTCCAATTCCCTCTTTTCCTCCAGTGCAGACAGATGTTGAGCCTAGTTGCAGTGCCCCAAATTCTGAACCTACGTGGACCAAAGATTGAACTTTGAACCTTTCTTGCTCCTTGGAGCTTAATATTGCATCAAGGAGGGTTCACCCAGATTCATCTGAATCACATGTGATACTTTTTACATTGGCCTATTGTCTGAAGTTTTCTTAATGACTCATCGTGATACTTTGCCGAGATCATTATCCAGCAACCACTCCTGAAAATGGGCAGGATCTGACATGTCTGTGATGCCCCCTGCAGTCCGATCACCTAGTCCTAGTGGCTTACACATGGTAGCTCAGGCTATGTGTAGGGACGAAACTTGGTGAGGGAAACACAAATGTTCAACATAATCCTTTCAATATTAAATTGCTTTATTGGGTAAACAGTGTGTTCCTACTTCGGTAAACAGAAAGTCATTACTCATCAGAAATATGGGCAGTTCCCATAATTGAATTTTCATAGAGCAGTAGCTGCAATGAAAATTCACTCTTGCATCAGATCAGCTGACTAAATACTGAGCGGGAATTTAACTGGGGGTTTCATTGTGTGAGTGACTTCAGGTAATTGCATGACACATGGAAGAAAAAATATTAAAGAATAAGAGACAGTTTAACTTGGAACTGTTTTTGTATAATTATTCACTTAACACCCTGTGATGTGAATTGTACAATTTGTTTTATCATGGGAATCGGACAGTTCTTTGTGGCTTTCTCATGTGATTGATACTAACCGCCCTGATGCTGGCCTTCAGTGGTGGGTTATGGAAGTCAGCGAATCGACTTGTGGTTTTTATTTACTTTTTTTTAAAAAATCAATATTTTATTGAGGTATTTTTTGTATAGAACAACAACAAAATAAACAAGATACAAGAAACCATAAACATAGTGCAAAAAACGTTTACCTTTCGTGCAGGTCCCACCCTTATTACCCCCCCGCCTCTAACCTAAACTACCACCCCCCCCCCTCCCTGTCTGCTGACTGTTAATTTTCCGCAAGGATTCGACGAATGGTTGCCACCTCCGGGTGAACCCTAACAGTGAACCTCTCAAGGCAAACTTAATTTTCTCTATACAGAGTAAGCTAGCCATGTCCAATAATCCGGTCTCCGACTTCGCGAGCTTTGGGTCCCTCCATCCAATAGTATCCGTCTCCGGGCTACCAGAGAAGCAAAGGTCAGACCATCTGCCTCTTTCTCCTCCTGGATTCACGGATCTTCCGACACCCCGAAAATCGTCACCTCTGGACTCTGCGCCACCCTTGTTTTTAAAACCTTGGACATGACGTCCGAAAACCCCTGCCAAAATCCCTGAAGCTTTGGATAGTTTACGAAGGAAGTCCCGCACCTGCAAGTATCTGAATTTGTTTCCCCTTGCCAGCCCAAACTTTTCCTCCAGCGCCCTCATACTCGGAAAGCTCCCCTCTCTGAACACATCCCCCATCCTCTCATTCCCCGCTCTCCGCCATACCCGGAACCCCCCATCCATACTCCCCGGGGCAAACCGGTGGTTATCACAAATTGGGGCCCAGACCGATGCTCCCACATGCCGCCTCCACTGGCCCCAAAATCTCAGGACCGCCACCACGAGGGGGCTGGTGGAGGACCGCGCCGGCGGGAGCGGCAGAGACGCAGTTACCAATGCCCCCAGACTGGTGCCCTTACATGAAGCCGCCTCCATACGCCCCCACGCCGACCCCTCCCCCACCACCCACTTCCTGATCATGGCTATAATTAGCCGCCCAGTAATAATTACGAAAATTTGTCAGCGCCAGCCCGCCCTCTCCCCGGCTCAGCTCGAGCATTACCTTCCTTACCCGTGGGGTCTTGCCCGCCCAGACGAAGACCGTGATCACGCTTTTGACCCACTTAAAAAAGGACCGTGGAATAAAAATGGGGAGACATTGAAATACAAATAGGTGGCAACCTCGGGAGGACCGTCATTTTCACCGTTTGTACCCTCCCGGCCAGCGACAACGGGAGCGCGTCCCATCTCCGGATATCGTCCTTCATTTGGTCCACTAGCCGGGCCAGATTCAATTTATGCAGCCGGTCCCATTCCCATGCCACTTGGATGCCAAGGTACCTAAAACTACCCCCTACTGACCTAAATGGCAGCTCTCCCAGTCGCACCTCCTGTCTCCTCGCCTTAACCACAAACATCTCACCCTTATCCATGTTTAGCTTATACCCTGAAAACAGGCCTAATGTCCCTAAAATCTTCTTGATTTCCTCAATCCCCTCGACTGGGTCCAAAACGTACAAAAGCAGATCATCCGCAGAGAGCGAAACATGTGCTCCACCAGCCCCTTGAAGCTCTCAGAGCAATTGCCAATGGTTCTATAGCCAGCACAAACAACAGTGGGAAGAGGGGCATCCCTGTCTCGTCCCCCCGGTGCAGTCTAAAGTAGTCCAAAGATGTCCTGTTCGTCCGCACACTTGTCACCGGAGCCTGATACAGTAACCTGACCCAGTCAATAAAGCCCCGCCCAAATCCGAACCATCCCAGCACCTCCCACAGTCCCATTCTACCTGATCAAAAGCCCTTGCAATCACTACCTCAACCTCCCTACCTTCCGGGGGCATCATGATCACGTTTAACAGCCTTCTTACATTGGTCCAAGCCCGGGTCCATAACTGTATTGAAGTCCCCTCCCATGACCAACCTGTGCAAGTCCAGATCCGGTATCTTTCCCAGCATCCTCTTTATAAGCTCCACATCATCCCAATTTGGCGCATATACATTCACTAACACCACCTGCACCCCCTCCCGTTTCCCGCTGACCATAATGTACCGACCTCCCACGTCCGAGACTATTCTACCTGCTTCAAACACCACCCGCTTATTGATCAGGATCGCGACCCCTCTCGTCTTTGAATCTAGTCCCGAATGAAACCCACCTGGCTGACCCAGCCTTCCCTCCGTCTAACCTGGCCTGTTACCTTAAGGTGCGTCTCCTGCAACATCACCACGTCCGCCTTCAATCCCCTAAGATGTGCGAACACACGTGCCCTTTTGACCGGCCCATTTAAATCTCGAACATTCCAGGTGATCAGCCTAGTTGGGGGGCTCACTGCCCCCCTCCACCGATCAGTGATCCCCTTTTTTAGGCCGCCACCAGCCCGTGCTGCGCGCCTCCACCGGTCCATCCCCAGGCAGCCCCCGCCCCCTTCTCTGTCCCTCAGCAGAACCCCCCCCCCCCTCCAGCAACAACACTCCTGCTCAGCCAGCGCCTTCTCCACCTTCTGGGTCGCCCGATCCTGGGCGTCCAACCTGAGCTCCAGCCGCTCAATCAATGCTTTTATCGGGTCCAAGCAGTCCCGTTTCTGCGTAGCAAAGCCCTCCTGGATGATTTTCATCAGCTGCTCCGTAGACTGCTGTGTCGACAAGCCAGAGGTTCGCCCCTCCGCCATGCTGCTCCCTGCTGCAACTACAGCCCAAGTCTTCTCTGTCTTCTTATTTCTGCCCTTACGAACACTTTCGTCCTTTTCTCCATGCATCGAAGTGGGAATTCAGTAGAGAATTGCCACTGACATCCGTTCTCCAATTCAAGTCCGTTAAAAGATCTGGGGGAAAGGTCCAAAAGTCCGACCAGAGCGGGAGCCACCAAATGTGCGACTTACTCCTTCATAGCCGCCACCGGAAGTCATCGACTTGTGGTTTTTATATCCATAGAGATTTTACACCAAGGAAAGAGGCCCTTCGGCCTATCATGTCCATGCTGACCATCAAGCACCTATATACTCTAATCCCATTTTACAGCCCATAGCTTTCTATTCTATGGCATTTCAAGTGCTTATCTAAATACTTCTTAAATGTGTGAGGGTTCCCGTCTCTATCACCCTTTCAGGTAGTCAGTTCCAGATTCCAACCACCCTCTGGGTGAAAATATTTTCCTTGCGTTCCCGCTAAACCTCCTACCCCTTACATTAAATCTATGCCGCTGGTTATTGACCCCCTCTGCTAAGGGGAAAAGTTCCTTCCCTCCCGCCTATCTAAGCCCCTCATAATTTTATACATCTCAATCCGGTCCCCCCCAATTTATGACTTGATATGTAGCGTAAACAGTCATAAAATTTGTATGAAAATATCAGAGGCTCCTTGTGTTTGTGGTATTCACTTGATTCTTCTTGAAGTTGATACTGTAGAGACAGAGTGGGTGGGATTCTCTGTCGGCCAACGCCGGAATCGTGGCGGGCGCCAGTTTTCATGTCAAATGGCAATTCTCCGTCACCTCGACAGCACCGTCAATGCATTCCGGAGTGTATGTACAGTAAATGCCGTTGGTATATCATTAGCAGGCGCGAGCTGGTATTCTCCGGGGCCTCTGCGATTCTCTGCCTCCGATGGACCTAATTCCCGATGGCATGGTTCACTTGTGCTTTTAAAAATCGTGAAACCGGCGTTGTGGCTGATGAGGGGCAGAGAGGAGTTGGGACACGGAGAGGCGTGCTGCTGGGTCGGACACTGATCGGGCTGGCATGTGTGGTGAGGAGGGGGGGGGGTGGGGAAAGAAGGGTGTGATGGGGGAATGGGCTGTGTGGCTGGGGTGACCCCCATGGCACTCGTGTGGTATGCAAGCACGGACTGCAAGGCAGCCATCATGCTGGGCACCCCACTGACCACCTAATGACCTACCTTTGCCCCAGGCTCTGCAGAGTGACACGAGCCATATAGGGACCTGCATCCCACCCTCTGCCATACTCTTCACCACCCAACAGGCTGCCACTCACTGGCGGAGCATCAGGTAGCCCACCCAGGGCAACGCCTGCTGTCGCCCCTATGGGGGCACCAGACCGGGGCCATGGTGCGTACGCTTGGCAAGGGCAGTGCCAGCCAACGGTATCACTGGCAGCAGGGATGGTCGCCAGGGCCAGAGTCCCCACAATATGGGCATTCATGGGGCCAGGAGTGTGGGGTTAGGGGGGGGTGACATGAGGGGCAGGGTCCGCAATGCCAACAGGGACCACCATATAGGCCATTGGACTGGTTGGGCAAGGAGGTATGCACAATGCTAATGTGCGTGCCTTTCACCCCCTGCAGATAATGGATATTGGAATTCAACCAACAATGGTGGCTTTCCTCCTAGTTGCTGCAGCCCTGGGGAATGCAATGTGGCTGTAGGAGCTGGAGCTGCTCGAGGAGGAGGAAGCTGCAGCAGCAGTGTGTGCCCCAGAGGAACAAGAGGCAGCCGCCCAGGATGGAGAGCCGTGTGCCCAACAGGCCGAGGAGGAGGTGCAAAGGAGGCGCTGCATGAGGTCTCGTGTGTACAGGCAGCGCCTGTCATTCGAGGAGCAGGGGGACATATCTGGCAGATCATAGCATATCTGGCACCATGGGAGAATAGGGGAGGACAACTGTCAAGATTATAGTCGCCCTGAACTTATTCACCACGGGCTTCATCCAGGCGTCACGTGGGAACTCGATAGCTCGATGCGCAGGTGTGTCCGTGCATTCATGGAGGCCCTATATGTCCAGTCAACACAATACATCCACATCAATGTGGACCGAGCACTCCAGGATGCCCAGGCAGCGGGGTTCGCTGCCATCGACGGGATGCCCCGAGTCCAGGCGGTGATCAACGGGATGCATGTAGCCTTACGAGCACATGCAGATGACAGGCCACTGTACACAAACTGAAATGGGTTCCACTCGATGAACGTGCAGCTGATACATGACGATGAGCTGCACATCATGCAAGTCTGCGCCCGATATCTGGGCAGTGTACACTTCATCCTGGCACACTCGATGATTCTTGACATATTCGAGAGGGCCCCCTGCCCCGGCTGAGGGGTTGGATCATGGGTGGCGAGGGCTATCCATTGCGGTCATGGCTGTTGACGCCTATCCGGAGGCCACAGGCCGACGAGGGGAGCCGCTACAACGACGCCCATGCAGCGACCAAGGGCGTGATTCAGCAGTGCTTCGGCATCCAGAAGATGCAGTTCTGGAGCGCCGTTGCTATTTCCAGGTGGCTCCTGTCCTGGGCCTCGGCTGACGCCTGCACAGAATGCCCCAGGCATTGGTCATGCTGACCCATAGCCAAAACCCAACCCCCCCCCCCCCCCCCCCCCCCCCCCCCCCCCCCCCCCCAGCCTCCACTGCGGATGTAACCGTGCGGTGTTGGCCTGGGCAGCACGCATGGTCGGCACCACCTTCAGCTCCTCCATGTGGTTGGACTTCTCCAGCTGCACCTGCAGGTACTGGATGCTCGCTGACAACCCCTCATGTAGTCTCTGACTCTGTGACTGCATCTCCACGACAGATGGCATGGTGTGTTCCGGGAGCCTGAAACCCGTCTGGATGGCAGCTAGCCCCTGGGGTCAGCCTGCCCTCCGACGTCCGCCCCTTAGGTGTTCCTACCTCCACCTGCTGCTGTGTGCTGCGCACCAGAGTGTCCCAGGAGCCTCTTCATTAAAGTGTCCAACCGAGGTGAGTGTCTCTGGGATAGTGGGTGTTGGAGACAGCTGTGATGGGAAATCGGTGTCATCTCCTGACTTGAGCTCTGGGATACCTTGGTCTCTAGTCAAGTGCTGCCCTCCTCATTGCTGGTTGGCACACGGTGGGGCTCAGGCTGGTGACACATTTGGCATTGGGAAACGCAACGCAGCCGGGTCTCACTTCCTCGCCTGCGGCCGGTTTCCACCCTGGTGACCATCCTTGCATCTGGCCACGTCCAAGGCCCTCTGCTCAGGCATGGTGAGGGGCCGCAGATCCGGTGGTCACCTTCTAGTCTTCTCCTGTTCCGAGCTATTATGAGCGTCCTTCTCCTGGGGGGCGTGGGGTAAGGGAGGTGCGTGGTGACGATGGGGTTAGTGCTAGAGGGACAGTGCTACCTAATCACCCTGGCCCCCATAGGGAGGTTTTGCAGTTTCGTCCTCCACTGCAGGCTGGTCTGGGTGGTGATACTGACTGCCTCTGCCACCTGTACCTAGGCACGGCAAACGGCGGTGATTGGCAGCCACTTTCTGGGCCGATGTACAGGGTAGCCCGCCTCTCGTCCTCCACTGCGTCCAGGAGGGTCTCCAGCTCGGCGCCTGTGAAACAGGTGCCGCTGTCCTCGCTGCCATCTTGTTGGCTGGGATGGTGTATGTGGGGCGCGAAATATATATATGCTGCTGCAGTTTGTTAACCTCCTGACTGTTGATCGTGAATCCAGCACAGTTTCTCATTGGAATAGATTGTGCTAGCCCCTTAACAGTTGCTGAATCGGTTCAGGTACGGTGCCAGCTTTGCTGTCGTAGAAGTCCATGGATCCTGCCCCGGCGTCAACAATTAATCTCCGGAACGGAGAATCTAGCCATTCTCTTTTATTGTGTTAATCTATGAATTGTTCATCTCCCCAGCACAAAGTCTTATTGTATTCGATTCTTAGTGAGACACTCAAGTGGGAAAATTGTCATCTGATTGAATGCCAGATGATCAAATCTCCAGGAGTATGTCGAACCAGAATTGGCAATCCTAATTCTATACTGTTTAACGCTTGCAAACATTCTGTTTCGATCTCCCAAGTCTATTCCCTTAAATTTAAACGTCTTTCATCAAATCACCCATTTATTCTGATGAAAATAGCTCCAACTTTTCAAGTCTCTCGTTATATTACTATTTCGTCTCACTAGATAGAATCATTAATATAATATGAAGCCTGATAATGTACATAATTCAATTGTCATCTCAGTTTTACATCTTGCATCTTGATATTTTTAGGCAATGCTACATTAATTTGGCTCACTATGCAGAAAAGTACTCCAATAAACTAAGCGATAGAAGTTGTCGTTTAGCAGCTTGATGCAATGTAAATTAAATGCTCCCCGGTTAAAATTGAATTTTATATTGTTTTCTCACAACTATCCGTGATTGAATAAAATACCAAACAGCTATAATCTGAGCCATTCAGTTTGTCAGTGGTGCTGTAACTGCTGTTGATGGCCAGATCCTAAAATGCCAGGTTTCATGGTGTTGCAATGAGAGGATTATAAAATCCATTAATCTTGAAATTACGGGGAATGTTGGCATAAACAGGATGTAATTTATTAGTTGAATAGCTATCAGTAATAAATAAATATAATTCATGTGGCTAGAGATTTTAGAAATCACACTCATTGGGAAGTCTACAGGTCACTTAATAGTGCAAGGAAGGTGGTGAAAAAGAGCACAAACATTAACAAAATTAATAGTAAACAATTAAAATGGGGGATTTCAACCTACGCTGAAATTAATTGGCCGGAAGAGGTCATAAAAGGGATAGGGAATGAGGTTCCAACAATAGAGATCAGGAATAAGAAGGGTGCAGTCACAATGTTGGGGGTATACTACAGGCCTCCCAACAGCCAGCGGGAGATAGAGGAGCAGATAGGTAGACAGATTTTGGAAAAGAGTAAAAACAACAGGGTTGTGGTGATGGGAGACTTCAACTTCCCCAATATTGACTGGGACTCACTTAGTGCCAGGGGCTTAGACGGGGCGGAGTTTGTAAGGAGCATCCAGGAGGGCTTCTTAAAACAATATGTAAACAGTCCAACTAGGGAAGGGGCAGTACTGGACCTGGTATTGGGGAATGAGCCCGGCCAGGTGGTAGATGTTTCAGTAGGGGAGCATTTCGGTAACAGTGACCACAATTCAGTAAGTTTTAAAGTACTGGTGGACAAGGATAAGAGTGGTCCGAGGATGAATGTGCTAAATTGGGGGAAGGCTAATTATAACAATATTAGGCGGGAACTGAAGAACATAGATTGGGGGCGGATGTTTGAGGGCAAAACAACATCTGACATGTGGGAGGCTTTCAAGTGTCAGTTGAAAGGAATACAGGACAGGCATGTTCCTGTGAGGAAGAAAGATAAATACGGCAATTTTCGGGAACCTTGGATGACGAGTGATATTGTAGGCCTCGTCAAAAAGAAAAAGGAGGCATTTGACAGGGCTAAAAGGCTGGGAACAGACGAAGCCTGTGTGGCATATAAGGAAAGTAGGAAGGAACTTAAGCAAGGAGTCAGGAGGGCTAGAAGGGGTCATGAAAAGTCATTGGCAAATAGGGTTAAGGAAAATCCCAAGGCTTTTTACACGTACATAAAAAGCAAGAGGGTAGCCAGGGAAAGGGTTGGCCCACTGAAGGATAGGCAAGGGAATCTATGTGTGGAGCCAGAGGAAATGGGCGAGGTACTAAATGAATACTTTGCATCAGTATTCACCAAAGAGAAGGAATTGGTAGATGTTGAGTCTGGAGGAGGGGGTGTAGATAGCCTGGGTCACATTGTCACCCAAAAAGACGAGGTGTTGGGTGTCTTAAAAAATATTAAGGTAGATAAGTCCCCAGGGCCTGATGGGATCTACCCCAGAATACTGAAGGAGGCTGGAGAGGAAATTGCTGAGGCCTTGACAGAAATCTTTGGATCCTCGCTGTCTTCAGGGGATGTCCCGGAGGACTGGAGAATAGCCAATGTTGTTCCTCTGTTTAAGAAGGGTAGCAAGGATAATCCCGGGAACTACAGGCCGGTGAGCCTTACTTCAGTGGTAGGGAAATTACTGGAGAGAATTCTTAGAGACAGGATCTACTCCCATTTGGAAGCAAATGGACGTATTAGTGAGAGGCAGCACGGTTTTGTGAAGGGGAGGTCGTGTCTCACTAACTTGATAGAGTTTTTCGAGGAGGTCACTAAGATGATTGATGCAGGTAGGGCAGTAGATGTTGTCTATATGGACTTCAGTAAGGCCTTTGACAAGGTCCCTCATGGTAGACTAGTACAAAAGGTGAAGTCACACGGGATCAGGGGTGAACTGGCAAGGTGGATACAGAACTGGCTAGGCCATAGAAGGCAGAGGGTAGCAATGGAGGGATGCTTTTCTAATTGGAGGGCTGTGACCAGTGGTGTTCCACAGGGATCAGTGCTGGGACCTTTGCTCTTTGTAGTATATATAAATGATTTGGAGGAAAATGTAACTGGTCTGATTAGTAAGTTTGCAGACGACACAAAGGTTGGTGGAATTGCGGATAGCGATGAGGACTGTCTGAGGATACAGCAGGATTTAGATTGTCTGGAGACTTGGGCGGAGAGATGGCAGATGGAGTTTAATCCGGACAAATGTGAGGTAATGCATTTTGGAAGGGCTAATGCAGGTAGGGAATATACAGTGAATGGTAGAACCCTCAAGAGTATTGAAAGTCAAAGAGATCTAGGAGTACAGGTCCACAGGTCATTGAAAGGGGCAACACAGGTGGAGAAGGTAGTCAAGAAGGCATACGGCATGCTTGCCTTCATTGGCCGGGGCATTGAGTATAAGAATTGGCAAGTCATGTTGCAGCTGTATAGAACCTTAGTTAGGCCACACTTGGAGTATAGTGTTCAATTCTGGTCGCCACACTACCAGAAGGATGTGGAGGCTTTAGAGAGGGTGCAGAAGAGATTTACCAGAATGTTGCCTGGTATGGAGGGCATAAGCTATGAGGAGCGATTGAATAAACTCGGTTTGTTCTCACTGGAACGAAGGAGGTTGAGGGGCGACCTGATAGAGGTATACAAAATTATGAGGGGCATAGACAGAGTGGATAGTCAGAGGCTTTTCCCCAGGGTAGAGGGGTCAATTACTAGGGGGCATAGGTTTAAGGTGAGAGGGGCAAGGTTTAGAGTAGATGTACGAGGCAAGTTTTTTACGCAGAGGGTAGTGGGTGCCTGGAACTCACTACCGGAGGAGGTAGTGGAAGCAGGGACGATAGGGACATTTAAGGGGCATCTTGACAAATATATGAATAGGATGGGAATAGAACGATACGGACCCAGGAAGTGTAGAAGATTGTAGTTTAGTCGGGCAGTATGGTCGGCACGGGCTTGGAGGGCCGAAGGGCCTATTCCTGTGCTGTACATTTCTTTGTTCTTTGTTCTTTGTTCTAATACACAGGACTCCTGATTCCGTATGTAAGAAGCCTGAGAAAGATGAACATAAGAACTATGAGCAGGAGTAGGCCATCTGGCCCCTCGAGCCTGCTCAACCATTCAATGAGATCATGGCTGATCTTTTGTGGACTCAGCTCCACTTTCCAGCCCGAACACCAAAACCCCTAATCCCTTTATTCTTCAAAAAACTATCTGTCTTTATCTTAAAAACATTTAATGAAGGAGCCTCAACTGCTTCACTGGGCAAGGAATTCCATAGATTCACAACCCTTTGGGTGAAGAGGTTCCTCCTAAACTCAGTCCTAAATCTGCTTCCCCTTATTTTGAGGCTATGCCCCCCAGTTCTGCTTTCACCCGCCAGTGGAAACAACCTGCCCGCATCTATCCTATCTATTCCCTTCATAATCTTATATGTTTCTATAAGATCCCCCCACATCCTTCTAAATTCCAACAAGTACAGTCCCAGTCTACTCAACGTCTCCTCATAATCCAACCCCTTCAGCTCTGGGATTAACCTAGTGAATCTCCTCTGCACACCCTCCAGCACTACTACCTCCTTTCTCGGGTAAGGTGACCAAAACTGAACACAATACTCCAGGTGTGGCCTCACTAACACCTTATACAATTGCAGCATAACCTCCCTAGTCTTAAACTCCATACCTCTAGCAATGAAGGACATAACTCCATTTGTCTTAATCACCTGTTGCATCTGTAAACCAATTCTTTGCGACTCATGCACTATCACACCCAGGTCTCTCTGCACAGCAGCATGTTTTAATATTTTAGCATTTAAATAATCCCTTTTGCTGTTATTCCTACCAAAATGGATAACCTCACATTTGTCAACATTGTATTCCATCTGCCAGACCCTAGCCCATTCACTTAACCTATCTAAATCCCTCTGCAGACTTCCGGTTTCCTCTGCACTTTTTGCTTTACCACTCGTCTTAGTGTCGTCTGCAAACTTGGACACATTGCACAAATCATCAATGTAAATTGTGAGCCCAACACTGATCCCTGAGGGACACCACTAGCTACTGATTGCCAACCAGAGAAACACCCATTAATCCCCACTCTTTGCTTTCTATTAATTAACCAATCCTCTATCCATGCTACTACTTTACCCTTAATGCCATGCATCTTTATCTTATGCAGCAACCTTGTCAAAAGCTTTCTGTAAATCCAGATATACCACATCCATTGGCTCCCTGTTATCTACTGCACTGGTAATGTCCTCACAAAATTCCACTAACTTTGTTAGGCACGACCTGTCCTTTATGAACCCATGCTGCGTCTGCCCAAAGGGACTATTTCCATCCAGATGCCTCGCTATTTCTTCCTTGATGATAGATTCCAGCATCTTCCCTACTACTGAAGTTAAGCCATGAAATGGTACTGTGCCTGGAAATGGGGACTGGATTGGAACAGGTAAGAGAAGTAAAAGTAAGGGAACATCCAGGTAATCATGGCCATAATAATAATCTTTATTGTCACAAGTAGGCTTACATTAACACTGCAATGAAGTTGCTATGGAAATCCCCTAGTTGCCACATTCCGGCACCTGTTCGGGTACACCGAGGGAGAATTCAGAATGTCCAATTCACCTAACAGCACGTCTTTTGGGACTTGTGGGAGTAAACCGGAGCACCTGGAGGAAACCCACGCAGACACTGGAATAACGAGCAGACTCCATGCAGAGAGTGACCCAAGCCGGAAATCAAACCTGGGTCCCCGGCACTGTGAAGTAAAAGTGCTAACCACTGTGCTACCGTGCCGCCCAAAATATACACTTCAAAATCGTAGTTGAGAAAGTCATGCGTGCGGTGAAAACCAGGACACTCGATTGGAGAGAAGGTGATTTTTGAAGGGCTGGGAGTGGAATTCGACAAAAATAAAATCATCCACAATACTGACTATGTAGAACAGAAATGGGAAACCTTTTAAATGGTGTTAAACAGATTCCAGGAAAAAAAATGTATTAAAAGAAACGAGAGAAATCTAAGCACCAATGAAACACACTGAATGAATAAAGCACATGGCAGCAGGGAAAAGCACCATGAGGGGGAATACAAAGAGATTAGGAGAAATGACAACTGAGGCAAGGATGAACTCTAAAATTGTTACCAAGGAACCTTGAAAAATAAATATTTTACAGGTACATAATGGAAAAAAGAGATGGGCAGGTTGTGAATCGGGTCACTAAGGAATGGCCAGGATAAAATTGCAGACAGCAATGGTGAATAGGGAGAAATATTAATTGAATTGCTTCAATAGTTACAGGGAGAGGGATCAAGTGGACATGACATCAGAAGATGAAATTAGAAATGATGTAACTGGTTAAAATGTTTTTTAAAAACTAATTAAACTCACGACAGAACCTTGGTTGGGACAGATTGTATTTGCATGCTTTAAAATGACCTAGGGAAGGAATAGAAAGGGTACTATTCTGCATATCCAATCATTTAATAGAAATGGTGTAGTACCAGAGACTGGCAGATAGCTAACATACCTTTGTTTAAGAGGGAACATGTCCAGGGTCTAAGCCAGCCTAATATTTACAGCTAGAAAACAAAATGGTGGAATCCTTGTTGAATCTGAAAATAGAAAAACATCTGTTGGCCAAATATATAACAGTCAGCATGGATTTCAAAAGGGAATGTCTTGTTTGATCAATCTTGTTGAATTCTTTGGAGTTATGAGAGTGGATAAGGGTAATGCAGTGAATGTAATTTATCTAGATTTCCAAAAGACCTTCAGCAAATTGCCACAATATAGATTAATGAATTGATATACAAGGCCAGTGTATGCAGAATCAGGACAAGTAGCAGAAGGAATAGCTAGCTGGTTTCAAGGCAAATCTAGTAGGGGTAAACACAGTGGCAGAAGGTGAAAGGTAGGGTCCCACAAGGTTCAATGCCATTGTTGTTTGAATCAAAAATGGTTTATAAATTTGTGAATGAAAACAAATTATGGGTTGGGGATATAGTAAATACCGAGGAGCGCTGTTGCAAAACGACATTGGCCCATTACTTACTGCTAGCAGCGGGAAGCCACGACTACTGATTTTAAAAGCGAAATCTGCACACTTACCTGCGCTCTGATGCGTTCTGCCTCCTTGAGTAGATTAGGATTGTTTTCGGTGGAAAGATGGAGGTTGAGGGGGGACCTGATTGAGGTCTACAAAATTGAGAGGTATGGACAGGGTGGATAGCAACAAGCATTTTCCAAGAGTGGGGGTGTCAATTACAAGGGGTCGCGATTTCAAGGTGAGGGGGAAAGTTTAAGGGAGATGTGCATGGAAAGTTTTTTACGCAGAGGATGGTGGGTGCCTGGAACGCTTTGCCAGCGGAGGTGGTAGAGGCGGGCATGATAGCATCATTTAAGATGCATCTAGGCAGATATATGAATGGGCGGGGAACAGAGGGCAGTAGATCCTTGGAAAATAGGTGACCGGTTTAGATAAAGGATCTGGATCGGTGCAGGCTGGGAGGGTCGAAGGGCCTGTTCCTGTGCTGTAATTTTCTTTGTTCTTTTCCCTGCGGCAGCCACTGTCCACCAACGCCCTGGTCTGCTCAGGCTCCAGCGCAGGGTAAGTGCAGCCCCGCCCCCTTATGATGTGGCCAGCTTGGAAACACCCATTGAGGGCAGGCATTTAACCAATAGATTTAGATAGAAAACAACAGGCAACTATTTTAGCAACTGTTCCAAGGTATTGTTGCCAATTTAATGGAATACTATCCCACGAGTGTCACCAATAATGTTGCTCTTTATAGTTGCCAATATGATACTGAGGCTCTTTTTATGATATGATGTTATGTCCCAACAGCATCGCCAATACTGTGGGTGTTTCTGTTTCTCTGAACTACAAGGCTTTCCCGTATATCGGTCAAATGACCACACACCCAGTTAGTCAGTTCAAGTTCAAAGATGGTTTATTTACACATGCGGGTTACTTCGACATGCAAGTACAATATACTACAAGTTAAACTACACCTATCAACTACAATAACCTATACTTAACTTCATGCGACCGGCACCGTGCAAGTGGATAAGGCCTTTATCTTGATCTCACATGACTGGTTTGAAGAAGTGGCTCTGTCTCTGCTGGGGTCAGCCGTCAGGTAGCGATCGTTGGTCTTGAACTTGGCTGTCTGGTCGTTATGCTGCAGTTGGGCTGGCACAGGTCGGATTCAAAGGAGGCTGGCACAGGCCGGGTCCAGAAGAGACTGAGCACATGGCTGTGTCCCCTTTTATCCCTCCTGGGTTTCACGCTCTTTCGGGTGGTCCTTAATCTTGGACCTAATAATTCGACAGGGCTTTGATCACTGCCTTTGATTTCGGCCAATAAAGGAATGGGTGCCTTGGTGGCTGGGCGGGTCCTTAGCGGTCATTGACCTTGGCAGTTGGGCTCTCTGAGTAAAGGGAGTGGCGCCGATCAGTCTGTTGCTATATCGGTTTCTTGAGTGCAGTCTTATTGTTCTGGGGAAATGGGCCATTAGAATGCAAACGAGTGGGGGTTTCGATCAGGTCTAGCTACTTGTGTTTCAAATACACAAGCTCTGTATCTGTCTGAGTCCTGGGTTGGCCATAATTCCCATGGTCCTTTGCAGGTGGCCATCTCCGATGGTTACATCCCGTCCTCTTGGTCCTGAACGCGAAGCGTGGTGGATCACACTATTGATCCCTATCATCCTTGGTGTGCCGGTCACCCTTGGTCAAGGACAGGTTCTACACTACTCTGTCCTATATTTTGGGGCATTTACCTAATTCTATTAACACATCACAAATTACTAATTTCTAACTGGTCACTACAACATTTAACTTGTCCGTACCGTTGATCACTAACTAACACTATCTAAGCTACTCATGCTGCTGGCAAATATCAAAAAGAACATGTGTACAATACAAAAATTTTTAAACCGCAGCATTACATTTCTACTTAATCTAGCAAAGTTTACAGAGGTACATGGTTATAATTCTTACAGCAGGAAATTCAGTTTTGTTGAATGTCGAAAAAGGGGGCTCGAACTGTATATATCGGGGACCGGGAGGCTTTTGCTCGCCATTTACAGAGACTAAATGTCTGAATGACACTGCAGATTATTGCAATTACTAAAAGGGCCTCTATTGTGTATGAAAGGGGGTTCCAATTGGCAATATTTTTGCACCAAGTGGGGGTGTCAATGTCTATCTCCATGTGTGGTGTAGTGTCCGGGCTAGGGGTGTCATGTTGCATGGTAGTGTTCGGGCCTGGTGTGGTGTACATTAAAATAGTCCGTTGCGCACGCAGTTGTTGGAGTCCAGCGAAGATCAAACTTATGTCAGCAGTCCTTGCTTCATCTCGTCTTCTTCCGTGTTCTGTGTGATCCTGGGGGTGCAAGCATAGTATCTGTTATTATCTTCGGGTAATATCTCGTTTTATTTGTCTTTCTCTCTTTATTCCAATTACCCATTATGATCGTCACCATGTGTGACTCTTTTTTTTTTTTTTTTTTGTTGAAATAACGTTTTGAGAGACCAGAAATACCAATTTTTAAAGTATAGAGATTCTCGCAGCTTGTGGTCGATGCGGGGAGTGGGTGGACAATTTCTCCGACCAGTCTTTTCTTTACCTGCAACCAGTGGTAGTTGAGGCTCATGTTAACCAGCCGAATTTTAGGGCGGCCAGTTTTATAAAGTTTCTTCGTCCCAGGGTCCAGAGGTAGTTTGCGTGTAGCAGCATATGTGGAAACCAAGTGTGTCATATGTGTAATAGCAGGTGGGGTGCGACCAAAGGGTAGCGGAAGGTAAAGGAAAGAGGGCATGAGTGTACAGAGCGTGTACAAACCACAATAAAAGAGCAGAGAAGGGAAAACTAAGACCTGCCAAAGACCGTGAACAGTGTAAAGAACCATTCCAGAGTACTCAAAGTGACGGGAACATGAGGTGCGTGTGGGCCGCAGCAGGGCAAGAATCGGTGGAATACCCGGATAGGGCGGTGATCAGTGCCGTTGATCCACTACCCGAGCTTAACTGACCGCATGCATTTGGGGTCCTCGGGTAAGGCGGGGATTTGTGCCGTGATTCCCTACCTGGGTGACCGAAACGAGCAGAAAGAATTTGTAGTCATATGAGATCCAACAATTGTATCTTTAACAGCCATTGGTCAGTAAATTGCATCTGTGTCTGAGAAGAGTAACTATGACTGTTATCAAGAAATTGAGTGTTAGGTCGACATCAATTAAAACCATGTGACAAGAAAAGAAGAAGGAAAAAGGTGGGCAGGCTCCATCACTACTTTGGACATCTTAATACTTAGGCGGTGTCTCTTTCTCATCTGGACACCTCTGGGTTCTGTACCAAACAGCATTGTAAAAGAATTACCGAAACGAGAGCCCAAATATGAATCATCACCATCTCGAGGTTTCCAGACTCGTTTCTGCTGTTTTTGTGCCGTGGCCACGTGGGCCGTCGTAGGATCCGAATCGTCATATCTTACCAGTCTACAAGAGTTGCCGTGGTGCCATAGGGGGACTTGTTTGTCGTGAGGCGAAGGGGCGGTGGCAGTGAAGGGCAAGTTACTGTCGTCGGGCTGTGGCAGTGGCTGTGGGGGGGGGGGGGGGGCGAAGATATCCTTGTTGTGGTACCGGGGCCTGGGGTGACTGGGGGCAGAGAGATCATACCAAACCAATCAATTCGGGAAGGTTGTCGCTGTCGTCAGAGTCAAGCTCAAGGTGGAAGGTCGCACCTGTGGGTGGAGACTAGGTCGGGTCTGTGGACGTGCTGGCATGGCTGGGGGAGGGTTGGACTAGGTTGTCGATGGGCGGGGTGGAATCTTCTCCTATTGCCAGAGAGATGTGGTGGGAGTTGCTACATTGGGTTCCATAGACTTTGAGTTGGTTGATATGGAACCAACCAGTTTTACCATTGAGGTACGTTATTTGAGGGGCTGACTTTGTCCGAAATGGAGTAGGGTCCTCAAATTTGGGGGAGAGGAAAGAACTGGGGTTGTAAAGTGAAACCATCACTTGTTGACCGACTGTATGCTCTACGGGGTGGGTGGTTTTGTCAAAGCAAGCTTTACTCTGCTTTCTTCTAGCGCCTAGTCAGACAGCTGCAGTGAGCTGTGCTGCTTTAATATTCTGTGACTTGTTGGACCGCTTTTTCATGGGTGAGGGAAGTGACTGTGGGGTTTGCCAAATCGAGGCCTAAGAAATATTCAATTCCCTTCATGGGTCGTCCGGTCATGAGAGTGGGGGGTAAAACCTGTGGAACTGGAAACGGTGTTCCGAATAAACATAAGGGCAAATGGGAGAACTGTGTCCCATGTGGTATTGTTCTGTTGCACCATCTTCCTAATGGTCGCTTTTAAAGTGTGATTCATTCATTCAAAAATGCCACTGGATTGGGGGTGATATGCTATGTGCAATTTTTGCCTGATTCCAAAAATCGTTAAAACATTTTGCATGACTCTGCCAGTGAAGTGGGAACCTTGGTCTGACTCAATGCTGCGGGGGAGACCCCAGCGTGTAAATATCTATTGGGTCAAAATCTTAGCGGTGGCTTTTGCTGTGTTTGTCCGTGAGGGAAATGCTTCTACGCATTTAGTAAAGGTGTTGATTACAACTAGCACCTACTTGAAACCATTTCTGAAAGGGGGGAGGGGCCAATGAAGTAGAGTTGCAAGTTTGTCTAGGGGCCATTAACAGGTCGGGTGTGACGTAATTGTCCTTTCTTTGTGTATCGTTCCGGATTGTTTTGAGCACAGATAAGACAATTTTCTACACAATGTGTTACATCGGTTTTTAAAGCGGGCCACCAACACAATGGTCTTAAATGGGCAATGGTATTGTCTATCCCCTGATGTCCGTGACCATCATAACCGGTAAATGAGCTGATTTCTGTCCTGGGTGGGGACCACATAGATTCCATTTTTTAAAACTATGCCGTCCTGTACCGTCAGTGCGTCCTTCCATTTATCATAGGGGGCTGGGAAGTTGCCGTATAAAACCTGTTTGAGGGTGCCGTTTGCCTTTTGGGCCTGGGATAGATCCTCAATATTGGTCTATGAAACCTGGACTGCGTGTATCGGTTCGCTTTCGGGGGGGCTGCCAAAAGTTCCAGATCCTGGTGTGATCCTGCCTTGGCTAGGGCGTCTGCCTTTACATAACCTGGTGGGGACGAACTATGATGATGGCTTCTCACTTTAATTATACCGTACGTGCGGTCTGAGGCTGTCCTAAGAATGTGTTTCAACAATGGGGCAGAGGGTAGGGGTTTTTCATCGGCTGAAATGAATCCTCTAAATTCCCATAGGGGCAGGAATTCTGTCAAGCCATTGCATACATATAGACTGTCCGAATGTATGTCTGAGGGCGTTGGGAAAGAATCTGCGTGTTGCACTACATATGCTATGGCTGCGAGTTCTGCTGCTTGTGAACCGAGGTGGCCGGGCAATTAAAGAGATTTCTTCTAATGCGCATCCTTGCGCGTTTTCTACATGAATTCCACAACCAGTTATTCTCTTTCCATTTTCTATCGTGGAGGAACCGTCTACATAAATCGTTAAATGTTGTCCGTGGTCTGGGAATCCTGTGTTTTACTGCCTGCTCGTGCGTGTAGTGACCTTGGAATAAAGGGTCCTGTGTGGTGTTGGGCTGCTATGATCTGGCACTCATGTGGGGTCCCTGCATATTGGAGATTATTGGCCAGAAATGTGTGGGTGTTGGTACATTTGACTGTAATGTCCCTTCCTTGTAATAGCAATGTCCAGCGAGCTGCTCTGATTTGGCTGACTGAACCGTACTTTAATCTACCATCTAACGAATTGCGTTGGGATGTGCTCGATTAAGATCGTTACTGGGTTAAGGCCTGTGATGTACGCGAAATACTGTACTGCCCAAAAGACTGCAAGCAAGTGCCGTTCGCAGGCTGAGAATCCTTGCTCTAGGGGGGTCCAAAACTCGTGAGGCATATGCTACGGGTCCTAAGCGATCACGTCTTTCCTGCAGGAGTACTGCTGATAGGGTTTGGTCGGTGGTTGCCACTTCGATGGCATAGGGCGAGTGTGGGTCTGGAACTTGCAAAGTGGGGGCTGTGCCTAGGGCACGTTTTAATTAATCAATGGCACCTGTGTGCTGCGGAAGCCATTCCCATGGGGCGTTCTTTTTAAGGAGTTCTGAGAGTGGGGCTGCTTTTGTGGCGCAACCATCTATATGACTGCGGCAATATCCTACTAAACCCAGGAATGACCGGAGTGCAGTGACATTGTCGGGCAGGGGCAATTTAACGATTGATTCAATTCGTTTGTGTTCAATTTCTCTCTTCCTGTGGGTGATAATGGTGCCTAAGTAAAGAACCTTTTCTTTTAAGATCTGGGCTTTTTTGGCGTTGACCTTGCATCCAATGGATTGCAAAAGACCTAGTAATTCCGATTGGAGCTGTACATGCTCCTCTTTTGTGTCCGTCTGTAGGAGTAAGTCGTCCACATACTGTATAAGGCATTCGGGTCGGGAAAATTTGGAAAGTCTGTTGGCCAATTGTCGGTGGAAAATGGAGGGGGAGTTGTGGAATCCTTGCGGGAAGCTGTGGAATCCTTGCGGGAGGCATGTACATCTGTACTGCTGCCCTTGAAATGTAAACGCGAACTTATATTGACAGGCCTTGTCCAATGGGATGGACCAAAAGCACTGTGAAGTACTTTGCCTGTACTCCCTGTTTGAGCATGGTCTCGGGACTCGTGGCAATGGTGGGGGCTGCTAAAGGAGTTACCTTGTTAAGTTCTCGGTAGTCGATCGTTAATCGCCATGAACCATCGGGTTTTCTTACGGGCCAAATTGGGGCATTATTTGTTGATGCTACGGGGCCAAATTACTCCTTGGTCTAAAACTATTGATAACTTTAGAAATTTCACCCTCTGCTTGCTGTGGGAAACCGTATTGCTTCTGTGGCTTTGGATCGGGACCTGAAATTGTGACCGTACCTGGGATCTTCCCACTATCGTGTTTGTGTTGTGCGAATGAAGCCTTTGTGTTTTATGAGGACCTCTAATCGTCTGGTCTGCACTAATTGTTTGCGGATTAAACCAACAGTCTCCTACTGAGCAAATCCTGTTTTTATTACCCCCTACTGTGAGTGTAGCGGGGGCTCTAGCTGCTTTGGCCATTCTCCATACACATTTATTCACTGGATCAAAGGAAAGATTATGGGAGCTCATAAAATCGATTTCTAGAATGTGCTCGGCTGTTTGGGGCAAGTCGACTAAAACAACGGGGTTTTTGCCTGGTGCTAATGTTCCCTATCTGAAATCTACGGGGGCTGTGATTTATCCCTGTTGTATGTGTCCGGTAAATCCACTAAGGGTGATGGTGTCTGTGGTGGGCCACTTGTCACGTTGAAATATGGTGGAGGAATTTAAAGTGGTGCGGGACCCTCCTGTGCCCCAAAGAAATTCAACTGGTTGTCCCCGGACTGTGCCTGTGACTACTGGTCTGCCTGATTTGCCCCAGAGTGTGTCGCAGACCCAAGTTGGGGAGTCCGAACACCGTCAATCTGTGGAATTGACTGCTGAATTGTCTGAACGGGCACTAACACTGTGTATGGGCCTAACATTGTTCCTAGGTCGGGGGTTTGGTTGTTGGCATCATTGCTGGTTCAAGGGGTTTTGTCGGCATTTGCGGGCATAATGTCCCATGTGTCCACAATGTAGCAACATCATGGTGCCTGTGCTCTGGGGTGCAGTCCTTCGTGTCAACCCTTGTATATCCATGCTGGGTCCTGGTTAGTTCTAACTAGGTGCATGTTTTCTTCTATCTGTTCCTGATCTGCCTGTCTGTGTAGGGATTATTCCCATGCGCTGGAGAGTCTCTCTAAAACCCAAACTTCATTGTGTGTGGTCTGCGGGGTCGTAATTCACACAAGCCTTTTGACCTGCTTCTGTGGCATATGAGACTAAAGTGCAGGACCATTTAGTGGTGTCGTCCTCATTTAGGTGTGCCCGGTTCAAATCCGCAAATACTACCTTAAAATGGATCCAAAGGCGAACTGCAAATGCGGTCGGATGCTCTCCCTTCTTTTGCCTGCAGTGATTTAAACCTTCTACCAGATCTCCCTTGTACCCAATTGCATCAAATATGGCCGTTTTCATTTCCTGTAGGGTTCCTCCTGCTACATTTTGGGCTTCAGGCAAAGCTGATCTTACGGACTGGCTAAGGCTCATAACTATGAGTTTGACTTCCCCTCTTGCGTCTAGGCCGTACATAACTTTTTGTTGGCGCACTTCCTCAATGAAGCTGTGCAGGTCTGTGGTGGGCTGGAATGGAATAATTTTTCTGCAAGCCTCTCTCAATTGGGTTATGGATAGTGGGGTGGAGTAAATGAAATCAGGCTCATCTTGATCCGAGGACTTGCGCTGCGTGGTAACCGGACTCATGGGGGTGTGTGCTGCCTGTGCAGTCGGTGGTGTGGGTGCTTTTATTTTTGGGGCATGGGGGGCTCGATTCTGATTTCCTGTATCCTCAACATATCTCCGGGCGCTTTCATTTAATTCTTGCCAATCGGGGGCATCTTCCTCCTCTAAACTTTGTCCAAAGGTATATCTAAATCCATTCTGCACTGATAGCAGCGACTGTAGTTTCTCTATTTGTTGTCTGCGTTTCGCGTGGTCTACTGTGCTCTGTCTCTGTTCTTTCGTGGAGCTGTGGAGCGCTCGCGAACCTGCTTTTAAGTCCGCACATTGACTCATTAACTGTGCTACCTGCTGTTCTGTCTCTTCTCTTACCAGGACTGCGTGCTGTGTATCTTGGTAGGCTTTATCGTACTGGGTCTGAAAGCTGCTAAGGTGAACTAAACCAGATTGGTGTGCACATTTTACATCAGCCATCTCTTTATCTGTAGCTGCCAACTGATCCCAGAGTTGCTCAATAATCTTTTCACATTCACTATAGTTTCCCTCATTCTTCTCGTCTTTCACAACTAACTGCCTGCGGAGCTTTCGGACTATCGCTGCATTTTACTTATGGACCTCACTTAGATTGTCCCACCAAGTTTGTCCTATGCTTCCTGGACTTGACTCGTCACTTGCACAAAAATTGGACCAAAGGGGCCATCCTTCCCCTTCGAATACTTCCTCAACTCTTCCTCCCATATGGGGCATTGCTCTGCTGTGTTGGTCGCTGCGACCTCTGGTTCCTGTGGGTTCATTAAACGTTCCATCGCTTTTGTGGCCATCGCTTCTAATATCTCTTTAATTTCTCTCTTCTCTCGTTTCCTACCGTTAATCTCTGTTTCCTATCGTTAATTTGGGACAGGGGGATTTTAGACGGCGATTTTAACTGCAGGTATGGCCTAAGCTATTTTCTGGTGCACAATTCCGTCGATAGTTTTGACACAATCTACCTTAGATCCCTGTTAGTATGCATGCAGGTTAGTACACACTTCCGAAATTCGGTGATTTGGTCGATATGAGCTTGCACTTGTGGTTCTTTCTTTCTCTCGCAATTGGATTTCAAAGTTTTGTGGGTTCTCTCGGAGTGATGAAGTCACTTCTAAATCGAATCCCGCCAGGGGTCGCCAATAATGTTGCCAATTTAATGGAATACTATCCCACGAACGTCACCAATAATGTTGCTCTTTAGAGTCGCCAATATGATACTGAGGTTCTTTTTATGATATGTTCTGTCCCAACAGCGTCGCCAATACTGTGGGTGTTTCTGTTTCTCTGAACTACAAGGCTTTTCCGTATATCGGTCAAATGACCACACAACCAGTTAGTCAGTTCAAGTTCAAAGATGGTTTATTTACACACGCGGGTTACTTCGACATGCAAGTACAATATACTACAAGTTAAACTACACCTATCAACTACAATAACCTATACTTAACTTCATGCGACCGGCACCGTGCAAGTGGATAAGGACTTTATCTTGATCTCACGTGACTGGTTTGAAGAAGTGGCTCTGTCTCTGCTGGGGTCAGCCGTCAGGTAGCGATCATTGGTCTTGGACTTGGCTGTCTGGTCGTTATGCTGCAGTTGGGCTGGCACAGGTCGGATTCAAAGGAGGCTGGCACAGGCCGGGTCCAAAAGAGACTGAGCACATAATTCGACAGGGCTTTGATCACTGCCTTTGATTTCGGCCAATAAAGGAATGGGTGCCTTGGTGGCTGGGCGGGTCCTTAGCGGTCATTGACCTTGGCAGTCGGGCTCTCTGAGTAAAGGGAGTGGCGTCGATCAGTCGGTGGCTGTATTGGTTTCTTGAGTGCAGTCCTATTGTTCTGGGGAAATGGGCCATTAGAATGCAAACGAGCAGGGGTTTCGATCAGGTCTAGCTACCTGCGTTTCAAATACACAAGCTCTGTATCTGTCTGAGTCCTGGGTTGGCCATAATTCCCATGGTCCTTTGCAGGTGGCCATCTCAGATGGCTACAGTATGTAGATTTTTTTTTATTGATTAAAGTAATTTTTAATTTTTTTTATGACGGGTGATTATTTATAAGAGAACATAGGTTTGGTTATTAGTTTTAAATCTGTGAAACTATTTAAATCTGCTCTATTATATTATTTTGTGTGTGGCATGCTTCAATATGTTCCTATGTTTTCATTTTGATTATGGTCATAAGATTTTAAAAGAGTCCTGAGGCTTTTTGCTGTCACTGTGCTTGTAACATCTATTTTTTTCTGATTAGTGTTTATAGAATCACTGCAGTGCAGAAGAAAGCCATTCGGCCCATCAGGTCTGCACTGATACTCTGAAAGAGTACCATATTGAAATTCCTTGCTCCTGCCCTATCCGCATAATCCCACCTAACCTTTCAACACTAAAAAGCAATTTAGCAAGGTTAATCTACCTAACCTGCACATCTTTGGACTGTGGGAGGTAACCGAAGCACCTGGAGGAAATGGCCGATTAGGTGGTTTGCCATGCCAAGTTGCCCCTTGGTGTCCAAGGATGTACAGGTTAGGTTTTCAGGATAGGGTGGGGGAGTGGACCCAGGTAGGGTACTTTTTCAGAGGATCGGTGCAGATTTAATGGGCTGAATGGCCTCCTTTTGCACTGTAGGAATTCAATGGTGCTATTCCATGGTTCTAGGAAGCCCATGTAGACATGGGGAGAGTATACAAACACCGCACAGTCACCCAAGGTCTGGATTGAACACTGGTTCCTGGTGTTGTGAGGCAGATATGTAAAGATGAACATTACATCAAGGAGACTTGTAAACAACTCAAGCTTAAAATACATTGCAAAATTCCAATGTACTTCAGCTCTGAATCAGTTGGGAGGACAGGCGTGTTAACATTGGTGTCCTTGAAGAAATGCTTGAAGGAGTCAATAGCACCAGTATCGAGGTCATGATCATCCAAAACCAACTCCGCTGGGCCCCCCATATGCTAACGGTGTCAGAGTCCCGACTGCCAAGGCAAATCTTCTTCACCCAGCTCAAGGAAGGATCCCGAACAAGAGGACAAAGGAAGCTCTTCAAAGACATCTTGTCGGCTTACATCAAGAAATGGAACATAGATGTCAATGCCTGGGAGACATTTGCTCAGAGGAGACCTACTTGAAGCAGCCTCCTGATTGAAGGGACACAATTCTTCGAGAACACCCGATGGCAAGAGGAGACCCGGAAAAGGTGCCCGAGAAAGGAATACCCGCGACTTAGCATCCAAGGACCGATCCCACCTTTTGGCAAGTGAGTGATTGAAGATGCAGCTCTAGGATCGGGCTCATCAGCCACAAGGACCCACAGAACCCGTGGCCAGTAACACTGAGTATCTTAGGTGGACAATCAAATTGTTACCAAATGATCACTGTAGTGTTCCTGTAGTTCCTGTAGTGGAAGGGGTGCATGTAAAAGTGTACATAAGAAACATCATACTTTATAAATATTATTTGCTTTATATGTTAAACTGTTATACTGTTAGAATTGGAAAATGCCAATAAATTTATTTTACAAAGCATCTCACCAATTATCCGGATAAATACCCATAACTTGCGCTGCAGCTGGATTTTTCATTCAGCAGGGAGAGATAAACCGGCTGGGAATTTAAACGCAGTGTGCTTTTAGCACGCATGCCTGAACACACACATTTCTGGGTTATCACACCGTGCATGTCAGCGCACCAGCGACAGTCGTAAATCCTGCAGGAAGTTACAGGCCATTATTGAACTTGCGGAACAAACATGATTGGCAGATGAATTTCAACACAGCTAATGTTGAACACAATTTAGAAAATAATCTAAATGGAGTACAGGAACAAAGTGATCTGGTAGTACAAATCACTAAATGTAGCAATGTAGGTTAAGTTCAGTTTTAATTTTAAAAAAGCAAACTAGGCACTCTGATTTAAGTCTAGAAATAATTCCAAACCTGTATGGAACCTCAGTTAGACCACATTTATTGTGTACCATCTTGGTCGCTATATTATTTTTAAAAAGAGGTTCTGGAGTGGGTGCAACAAGCTTTGGATGATATGAGGAACAGGAGATTGTCTGTCAAGGAAGAATGGATAGTCTCGGTCTTTCTGTTGAAAAGTGAACACTGAAGCCTAATAGAGGTCTTTAAAAATTATGAAAGGTTTTGATACGAGTAGATATTTCCACTTGTAGGGAAGAACAACACTGGAGGCCATCAATGTAAGATAGTCAGCAAGAAACCAAATGGGGAATTCATAAAAAAGTTCTTTATCCAGGGAGTGGTGAGAATGTGGAACTTGCGACCATAGGGAATGGCTGAGGCAGATATTAGATGCATTTAAGAGGAGACTAGATAAGTTGGGGGCCAGTTCAGCTCAATTGGCTAGACCAGCTGAGTAAGAGAGTTTCAAAGACACTCGAGCCTCCGAGAAAAAGACTCACCACATCTCCACCTTAAATGGGAGATCCCTTCTTTTTAAACTGTGCCCCTAGTTCTAGTCTCTCCCACAAGGGGAAGCACCCTTTCAGCATTCACCTTGTCCAGTCCCCTCAGAATATAATGTTTCAGTGAGATCACCTTGATCCTCTAAACTCCAATGGCTACAAGCCCATCTTGTTCAATTTTTAATCGTAAGATAATCACCACCGCCATGCCCAATCCCAGGTCTCTTGTTGAGTGAACCTTCTCTGAACTGCTAATGTATTTATACTAAGGCGACCAAAACTGTACACAGTACTCCAGACGTAGTCTCACCAACACACTGGATAACTAGCAAAACATATGATGGTGCTCTGAAAATATAACCAGGTGCAAATTGTTAATTTGACAAGTCTGAACAAAAAATAGGTTGAGGACTTGCTAATTGAAGGCTTAATCATCCCAAATAGTTTATTTGTCTTCTGTTTTTGTGTGTACTTTAGGATGGTTATTCTCTGCCCTCCACTGCCAACCTCCTCCCGCAATGCCTCCCAAAAACTGGAAAATTTAGATGGTTTAGGGTAGATTTTTCATGTGCACCTACTAATCACAAATAAAGCAAAAATAAACATTTGAAATTCTGATTTGATATCAAGACTGCTCAATTTTAAGTTAAATTTTCCTTTTATGCACATTAGCTAAAAGTACTGCTTTAAAATAAAAGTTATAAAGAGAGCAAACACAGCCGTCTGCCAGGAATGACTATTTCCCACGACCCTGTGAGCGATTGCCGTATTGTTTAATCAACGTCTGTTTCCAAACCCCACCAGATACGCGTTTTTTTTAAAAAGTGCACAGTCGTCATTTTGTCATGAATTGTAATATCCAGTAGTATATTTAGAAGCTGATTAAATGTGTTTAATTGATTTGTTGAGGCCTCATGGATGCAGTTGCTAAGCCAAAACTTTATTAATAATAATCTTTATTGTCACAAGTCGGCTTACGTTGCAATGAAGTGACTGTGAAAAGATACAAATCAAATTGTAAAATGCATGCACAAAATAATTTTCCCACTTAGTGAACGAATGTACCGATCTGAGTGAAAATTGTTTCTATTTTACATTAAATGATATGCGTGAATTTCTGAGGATCTTTTAAAATTAACAATTGGACTAATCATTTGACATTAATTTGAAAGAATGCTTGACACCAAATTAATCTTGCTCCGTCTTACTCAAAAACAGTACTTAATGGAACACTTATTAACGTTTGCGTCAGATTAGCCTGCCTGTTAACCTTTGGAAAGTACACACAACCGTGACCTTCCAAAGTTTCATATATTTCACATTGCTGGGAGTTTGCATTTCCACATTCAATTTTGTTTTCACCAAAATGATCTGGTAACGGAAAGGCTGCTTGAGATCTTGACCCATTTACTTCTCTGACAGCCACCTCATGAATTCCAGATGTGCTGAATGTCGATATCTGCAGCTTTCTCCTATAGATAACTATATTGCATTATTTAAGTTCTAAAAATGCACACCTCTTCCCCTACCTCCACTGGTATAAGACTCATTCCCCAACCCTAAACTTAATGACCTTGATCTAGAGCCTCTACAGATTGCAACATGTCAAATGCCGACAAATGACTGTCCTCTCCATTAGCACGCCTGTCACACTCATGACCTTTGTTCTTAAGCTACACTTCCTTTTGTTACAACACCCTTGGCTAGTGCACGATCAATTCCAGCCCCACAGGTCCAGGAGTCCCAACAGAACTGATTGAACTAATAACCCATTTAGAATTCCTGCAATCTTTGGCCCTTGGCTGTCCAATGATTTAGTCACCAGGTTTGTAAGTTGAAACACAATTACTGTTCATATATAACCAAAATAAAGATTAAATATGCAGTAGTTACAACAGAATAATGCCAAGCTAACCTATTACCCTGCCCCTTTACGGTCCCAACCTCTACCCACACAAGACAGACAAACACGGGTGGAAAGGGATAGAAACAACAAGGGTCAAGGGTAAAAGGGGCAGCATGGTGGCACAGTGGTTAGGCAATGTTTTTTCACAGCTCCAGGCTTCCGATTCGATTCCCGGCTTGGGTCACTGTCTGTAGAGTCTGTATGTTCTCCCCGTGGCTGCATGGGTTTCCTCCAAGTGCTCCGGTTTCCTCCCACAAATCCCGAAAGATGTGGTGTTAGATAATTTGGACATTCCGAATTATGTGTTCTCGAACAGGGGTGGAATGTGGCGACTCTGGGGTTTTCACAGTAACTTCATTGCGGTGTTAATGTAAGTCTACTTGTGACAAAAACGATTATCAAACCATCAACAATTATAAAAGCCCATCTGGTTCACTAATACCCTTTTTATAGAAGGAAATCCATCCTAATCTGGTCTGACCTACGTGTGCCTTCAGATCCACAGCAATGTAATTGGCTCTGAAATGCCCCCTGAAATGGCCTACCAAGCCACTCGGTTCAAGGGTACATAAGGATTAGGAGCAGAAGGAAATGCTTTGAATGACAGAGCAGGCTCGATCAGATCACGGCTGATCTCTTCCCGGTATCAAATCCACCTGTTGCCCATATCCCTTTAACCCATTTTTAAAATCAGAAATATATCTATCTCCTTCCTGAAACCATTTAATGAGTCAGATTCCACCGCACTATGGAGCTGCATGTTCCACAAATTCACCACCCTCTGCGAGAAGTAGTTCCTCCTCATCTCAGTTCTAAATCTACCATCTCTGAACCTATATCCTTGACTTCTCGTTCTAGATTACCTCACAAGGGGGAACATTTGGTCTACATTTACTTTAATTATTTATTTAATTTATTTATTTTAGTATTTTTTACACCTTGATCAGATCCCCTCTCATCCTTCTAAATGCCAGTGAACATAAGCCCAAACTGTTTAATCTCTCCTCGTATGTCAACCTTTCATCCCTGGAAACAATATGGTGAACCTCCTCTGAACTGTTTCTGATGCCACCACATCCATCCTCAAATAAGGAGGCCAAAATTGGACACACTATTCCAGATGTTATCTCACCAACACTCTATACAATTGCAACAACACTTCTCTCCTTTTACACTCCAGTCCTTTTGCAATATACACTAACATTCCATTTGCCTTTTTAATTCCATGCTATACCTGCATACCGACTTTCTGCGAATCATGAACAAAGACATCCAGATCCCTCTGCCTAGAATCATCTTGAATCTGCTTTCCATTTAGATAATTTTGCCTTTAGATTTTTTTTTTTGGCTAAAATGGATAACCTCACACTTGTCTATCTCCTAGTCTACCCAGAGAACCATGGGTGACCAGAGATATTCGGGATACAATGAGAAGGAAGAGAGAGGCTTTTAATACGTACAAAGGGAGCAAATCAACAGAGGCACCAGTGAAGTACAGAAAGTACAGGATGGAGCTTAAGAAAGCAATTTGGAGAGCAAAGAGGAGATATGAGAAATCTCTAGCTGGTAAAAGTAGGGAAAATCCCAAGATGTACAATAAGTATTTTGATGGGAAGAGGATAACTAGGGAAAAGGTTGGGCCCATTATGGACCAAGGGGGGAATCTGTGGGTGGAGCCAGAGGACATTGGTAGGGTGTTAAATGAGTTTTCACATCTGTCTTCACCCAAGAGAATGAGGAGGCAGATCATGGAACTCTGGGAGAGAGATTGTGAGGTTATTGAGCAAGTTATCGTAGGGAGGGACAAGGTATTGATGTGTTGGCAGGCGTGAAAGTGGCGAAATCTCTAGGTCCGGATGAATTGTGTTCCACATTACTGTGGGAGGCGAAGGAGGAAATTGCAGGAGCCCTGATCCCAATTTTTAATTCTTCTCTGGCCACGGAAGAGGTGCCCGTGGATTGGAAAACCGGGAATATGGTCTCATTAAGAGAGGCTGTGGGGGTAAGCTGGGGAATAATTGGCCAGTGAGTATCACGTCAATGGTGGGGAAACTAATAGAGAAAGTTCTGAAGGAGAGAATCGATCTCCAATTGGAGAGGCAAGATTTGATCAGAAATAGTCAGCATGGCTTTCAGAGGGAGGTTAACAAATTTGATTTGAGTTTTTTGAGCATGTGACTGAGTAGATGAGGGTAGTGCAGTTGATGTAGTTTACATGGTTTTCAGCAAATCATTTGACAAGGTTCCACATGGGAGACATATAAAGAAGGCAAATGCACCTGGGATACAGGAGAACCTGATAAGGTAGATGAACTGTATGAAACACGGAGATGACAGACGGCTGCTTTAGTGACTGGAAGCCAGTGTCCAGTGGCGAACCACCGGAATCTGTGCTGGGTCCCTTATTAATTGTCATTTATATAAACGACTTAGATGACTATTTGGGGGGTAGGATCAGTAAGTTTGCGGATGACACAAAGGTAGGCCAGGTGGTTAACAGTGAAGCTGAGTGTCTTACAGGATGATATGGATGGGATGGTGAAATGGGCAGAAAAATGGCAGATGGAATTTAATCCTGAAAAGTGTGAGGTGTTACACTTTGGAAGGAGCAATTTGACGAGAAAATATTGAATGAATGGCACTACACTGGGAAGTCCTGAGGAACAAAGATACCTTGGCGTGTTTGTAAATAGATATCTGAAGGCACGAGCAGGTTAATAGGGTGGTGAGGAAGGCATATAAGAACTAGGAGTAGGCCATCTGGCCCCTCAAGCCTGCTCCGCCATTCAATGAGATCATGGTTGATCTTTTGTGGACTCAGCTCCACTTTCTGGCCCGAACACCATAACCCTTAATCCCTTTATTCTTCAAAAAACTATCTATCTTTATCTTAAAAACATTTAATGAAGGAGCCTCAACTGCTTCACTGGGCAAGGAATTCCATAGATTCACAACCCTTTGGGTGAAGAAGTTCCTCCTTAAACTCAGTCCTAAATCTACTTCCCCTTATTTTGAGGCTATGCCCCCTAGTTCTGCTTTCACCTGCCAGTGGAAACAACCTGCCCGCATCTATCCTATCTATTCCCTTCATAATTTTATATGTTTCTATAAGATCCCCCCCCCCTCATCCTTCTAAATTCCAATGTGTACAGTCCCAGTCTACTCATCCTCTCCTCTTAATCCAACCCCTTCAGCTCTGGGATTAACCTAGTGAATCTCCTCTGCACACCCTCCAGCACCAGTACGTCCTTTCTCCGGTAAGGAGACCAAAACTGAATACAATAGTCCAGGTGTGGCCTCACTAACACCTTATACAATTGCAGCATAACCTCCCTAGTCTTAAACTCCGTACCTCTAGCAATGAAGGACAAAATTCCATTTGCCGCCTTAATCACCTGTTGCACCTGTTAACCAACTTTTTGTGACTCACGCACTAGCACACCCAGGTCTCTCTGCACAGCAGCATGTTTTAATATTTTATCATTTAAATAATAATCCCTTTTGCTGTTAGTCCGAACCAAAATGGATAACCTCACATTTGTCAACATTGTATTCCATCTGCCAGACCCTAGCCCATTCACTGAACCGATCCAAATCCCTCTGCAAACTTCCAGTATCCTCTGCACTTTTTGCTTTACCACTCATCTTCGTGCCGTCTGCAAACTTGGACACATTGCCCTTGGTCCCCCAACTCGAAATCATCTATGTAAATTGTGAACTATTGTGGGCCCAACACTGATCCCTGAGGGACGCCACTAGCCACTGATTGCCAACCAGAGAAACACCCATTTATCCCCACTCTTTGCTTTCTATTAATTAACCAATCCTCTCTCCATGCAATACTTTACCCTTAATGCCATGCATCTTTATCTTATGCAGCAACCTTTTGTGTGGCACCTTGTCAAAGGCTTTCTGGTGTTGCTCTGTTTCTCTGGTTCCAAATATGGCGGTCAATATGGTCGCCTTCCTTCATCGTAATTACCTTTGCTTTAGAGTCGCCAGGTATCTCTTGATACCGCCACAAGGTTCAATCCCGAATACTGATCAAAGAGCCGATACACCAGTTAGTTCAAAGTCAATACTCTTTATTTACACACACAGTAATCTCTACTCGTGCACAAATTACTACAAACTCTAATGCTTGTACTTAGCTTCGGGTGCCCACTCAGTCAGAGGAACAATGGCCGTTGTTCGGATCTGAGGCTGCTGGGTTCGAAGAGGTACAGGAGAACAGCTAAGGTCATCCGTCTGGTAGCGAGCGTTGACCTTGGACTTACTTCTGGTGCAGCCGGTGGAAGCGTCTCTCCGCTTTGAGAGCCAATTCCAAGAGAGCAATTGTCTCTCGGGGCTTCTTATACCAGAAGGGGCTTTGCGTGCTTTTGGGCGGGCCTTGAACTTGGCCCCAATTAATTGGGCCGTATCTTGATCACTCGTACTGATCTTGACCAATAAAAGGGTGGGTTCCCTGATGGCTGAGCATGTCCTAGGTGGCCGTTGGCCTTGCTTTGTTTATGCTTTCGGTTTGGGGAACTGGCGCCGTGATGTCTGGAGCTGTGTCGGTTGCTTGAGTGTCTTTCCTTTGTTCCCGGAGATGGGCCATCAATATGTTAATTACCCTACAGTTTCAGTCCTGACTGGGAGCTGTTTCTTCAATATGCATACAGTCTCTGCCTGCTTGCTTTCTTAACATTGTCCATAGTTTCCCTTCATTCATTGCGGGCATCCATTTTGTATTCTGGAAGTGGCCATCCCAGATGGCTACACACCCTCCTTGTGATCCTCAACGCGAAGCGTGAAGGATCAAATTACTGCATCTTCTTTGTTCTCCTCCTAAGACAGGCACCCATAAGCAAGGTCAGGCCCTACACTACTCTGTCCTATGAATTGAAAGGTTTACCTAAATTACTTTATGTACACACATCATTATAAAATTCTATGGGGCGCTATGACATTCAGGCATTCATTACAAAAAAAAACTGGAACCTCTTACTGTCCTTAACTAAACTATCCTTAATCAATCAAAAGAATTTACAACATTTTAAACTGTACGATAGCAGCAACACCGGTTTCTCTGGCTTGGCAGTCAAGCACAGTTTTACATTTCTTTTATTAGAACAACAAACACACAAGAACATGGATGTACTTTAATTCACTTAAAGGGGTTGGGGGGTTTGTTGAAGTCCGAAAATAGGGGATCTGAAGGTGTATACTAGAGTGCGGGAGGCTTTCCTCTGCCATTTCCCGAGTCTAAGGGTCTGAACGACACTGCAGAGTATTGCAATTACTAACAGTGCTTCCACGACGTAGGACAGGGAATACCAAGTTATAAACTTGTCACACCAGGTCGGTGTATCGGTAACTATCTCTGGGTGTAGTGTATTGACGGGGTGGGAAACATTCATGGCCTGTGTGGTGGGGGTCATAGGGGTAGCATCCACGCGCACCTAGAGGGATCAAGCTAAGACCCAACTGTAGAGCATGATGATTGTCTTAATCTTTTCTCCTTTCTTTCATCCCAGTGTTTGAGGATGTAAATAGCATTTTGAAGCAACCTCAGGGTCACCATAAACAAACAGAAGAGTTTTTTGAACAAAAAGTGTCAAATGGGGTGCGTATGGGCTGGTAAGAATGGATGGAATCCTCGGGTAGGACGGTGATCAGTGCCGTATGTGCTCTACCCGAGCGTAGCTGTCCAGATGGGAGTCCTCAGGCAGGGCGGGGACCAGTGCCGTTTCTCCACTGCTTGAGTGACCAGCAGGAACGGTAAGAATTTGTGGTCGTCGTGGGGGTTGCATTTGTTGCTAACTTCTACCTTCAAAGCAGAAGAGCAGTTATGATCGCTTGTCTGTGGACAAACCTGTTCCATTAGCTGCCAGTGGGCGCTAAGAGTGGTGGCGTGGGGCCATGAAAAACTTTAAATGAACAAACAACACTTACTCATTCACAATAACAAACAAACATGGTGCAGGTTCCATCAGAAAGGACACCGTAACTCTCCATCGGTTCCTTTTTACCATCATCTGGACACCTCATTGCTCTAAAGCGAACAGAGTCGCAAGGGATTTGTTTGGTGGGAGTCAGAGTCTATGTCATCATCTTCTCCGGCTGCCATACTCTTGACTGGAGTAGTCGTGCTAAAGCTGCTTGGGGCGAATTGGGGTCCATCTCCTCATTCCGGATGAGCCTGAATGAATTGTCTCGGTGCCAGAATTTTGTATCGAGGTTGGAGCTGCTAGGGGTTGATCCATAATCATCGGGCAGTGGTTTGGGTCAGGGGCTTTAATATACGTTATTTCAAAGGGGTCGCTGGAATCATGCTCTGAGTCGCTGGGAGTGGGGCCTGGTGCAGGGGTATAATCATAGCGTGATGTGCTGGGGCTGTCGCTGCTGGTTGGAGGAAGGGGGAGGTGGAGTCGTGCCTCTGGGGGTGGACTCGAAGTAGTGTTTGAGGAAATGCTGGACTGGTTGGTGGAGGGTAAGAATAGGTCGCTCATGGGCGGGGCGTGCTCATCTGCAAGCGAGATGTGGTGTGCATGGTTGTTCTGCGAGCCATAAGCCTTAAGCTGGTTTATGTGGCACCACGCAGACTTGCCATTCGGATAGGTGATTTTATATACAGAGGGGCTGACTTTATCAGGGATGGAGTGCGGTCCGGTAGGTTTGGGGGAAAGGAATGAACTGGGGTTGTATAAGGATAGCATAACTTGCTGCCCTACTACAAACTCAGTGGCGTGTACTGTCTTATCAAAGCAAACTTTGCTTTGTTTCTTGCGGGTTCCAAGCTGGGCTGCTTTCACATTTTCTAAAATCTGTTGTACGGCTTTCTCGTGTGTGGGCGGTGACTGTGCTGCTGGCCAAATCCAGTCCTAATAAATATTCTGTCCCTTTCATGGGGCATCCGGTCATGAGGGTGTGGGGTGGGGATGTATCTTGTGGACGTGGATACTGTATTTCAAATGAACATTAATGCAAATGGGAGAACGGTGTCCCAGGTGCTTTTGTGGTGTTGCACTATTTTTCTGAGGGTCGCTTTTAAAGTTCTGTTCATTCTTTCTACTATACCGCTTGATTGGGGGTGGTATGCAATATGGAATTTTTGTTTTATGCCAAAAATTATAAGAACGTTTTTCATCACTCATCCTGTTAAATGGGAGCCTTGATCGGACTCTATACTGCGTGGGAGGCCCCATCTTGTGTTAGGATTTTAGCTGTTGTTTTGGCCTTGTTCTTTCTGGATGGAAACGCTTCCACCCATTTTGTGAAGGTGTCGATGACCACCAACACATAGTTGAAACCATTCCTGCAGAGGGTGAAGGGGTCTTATATAATCGATTTGCAAATTCATCCAGGGGCCATTACGGGGCGGGTGTGGCTTAGCTGACCTTTCTTTGCGTATCTGTCCGGATTGTTCTGGGCACAGATTAAGCAATTCGCAATGTGATGTGTAACATTAGTCTTTAAATCAGGTCACCAGCAGAGAGGTCTGAGGTGGGCTAGGGTAGCTTCTATGCCTTGGCGTCCATGGTTGTCATGGAACTGACAAATACTTTGATTCCTGTCCTGACTGGGGACTACATAAATTCCATCTTTTAAAATCACACTGTAATGTGTGGTTAACGTGTTTTTATACTTATAGGGGGCTGGGAAGTTGCCTTTTAAAACGTCCCTGAGCTGTGTCTTTTTGGGCCTGTGCTAAATCTTGAATGTTGGTCTGAGAGACCTGAACCGTGTGTACTGGGGCGCTTTTGGGTGGGTTCCAAAAGTGACCGTGTCTGGAACTTGCTTTTGCTAGGGCATCTGCCTTGGGGAAGAACAATGATGGCTACAGACTTTGATGATTCCATATTTCCTATCTTTGGCTGTTTTCAGAATATGCTGGAGCAAATGGGCTGAGGGTAGGGGCTTTCTGTCTGCGGAAACTAATCCTCTAGTAATTCGGTTAAACTTGCAAACATATAAACTATCAGAATATATGTCGGCTGGGGTCGGAAACAAGTCGGGGTGTTCTACAACGTACGCTCTGGCTGCCACTTCTGCTGCCTGCGAGCCTAAATGTCCTGGCAATTTTAACGAAATCGCCTCTCGGGCGCGTCCCTGCGCGTCCTCTACCTAAATACCACAATCGGTAATCCTTTTCCCGTTTAAAACTGTGGAGGAGCCATCCACATAGATTCTTAGGGGTGCGCACTGGGTACCTGCTTTCGAGGGAGCTGACTTCGGTACAAAGGGTCCTGAATTGTGCTTAGTGGAGATGATTTCACACTCATGTGGGGTGCCTGCATATTGTAAATTGTCAGCGAGGAAAGTGTGGGTCTTTGTCCTCTTAACTGTTATGTCCTGTCCCTGTAAGAGAAGGGTCCAACGGGCTGCGCGGATCTGTCTGACTGTGCCTTCCTTAAGTCTACCATCAAGTAGGAGTTGTGTTGGGGTGTGCTCAGTTAAAATGGTGATGGGGTTGAGTCCTGTAATGTGGGCAAAGTATTGTACTGCCCAAAAAACTGCGAGCAGGTGCCTTTCGCAGGCTGAAAATCCTTGCTCGACTGGATCTAATATGTATGAGGCGTATGCCACGGGGCCTAATCGATCATGTCGTTCTTGGAGGAGCACGGCCGAAAGGGTTCGGTTGGTAGTTGCAACCTCAATTGCGTACTGGGAAAGTGGATCTGGGACCTGTAATGCGGGGTTGAGGGCTGAGGGCTCTTTTTAAAGCATCCACAGCATCCGTGTGCTGTGGAAGCCATTCCCAAGGTGCCTGCTTCTTGAGAAGTTTGGATAGGGGCGCTGCTTTTGTGGCGAAACCGTCGATATGGTTTCTGCAGTAGCCAACCAGTCCTAAAAATGACCGGCGGGCTGTGACATTATGGGGCAGGGGTAATTTGACGATCGAGTCGATTCATTTTGGCTCTATCTCGCATTTGCCATGCGTGATTACTGTACATAAGTATATCACTTTTTCCTGCAAAATCTGGGCCTTCGTGGGGTTTACTTTACAGCCAATTTGTTGTAGGAGTCCTAATAGTTAACGAAATGTATTCTCCCTTTGTGTCCGTCTGTAGTAGCCAAAGATAGGATCATCTACATATTGGACCAGACAAACGGGTCGGGAAAATTTTGTTAATCCATTTGCCAGCTGTCGGTGGAAAATGGAGGGGGAATTGTGGAAGCCTTGTGGAAGGCACGTCACTGGAATGTGAAAGCAAATTTATATTGGCACGCTTTATCCAATGGAATGGACCAAAAGCCGTTGCTAATGGCCAAAACCGAAAAATGTTTTGACTGTAGTCCCTGTTTGAGCATGCTCTTGGGACTCATGGCTACGGTGGGAGCTGCTACTGGGGTTACTTTGTTCAGTTCCCAGTAATGAATGGTCAGTCGTCATGATCCATCGGGTTTCCTGACTGGCCAAATTAGTGCAATATTCATGGAAGCTACTGATCGGAGTACGCCTTGATCAAGCAAACTCTGTATCACTTTTGAGATTTCTCCCTCTGCTTCTTGGGGAAAACTGTACTGCTTTTGGGGTCTGTGGTCGGGACCTGTAATATTCACCAAGCCAGCGATCTTGCCACAGTCGTGCTTGTGCTGTGCAAATGCTGCTTTGTGTCACTGCAGGACTTCCCTAACTTGTTTGTCCTGACTAATGGCTCGAGGGTCGAACCAGAAGTCTCCCACTGCGCTGATCCTATTTTCATACTCTCCAAGTGTGAGCGTGGCTGGGGCTCGTGCTGCCTTTGCCATTCTCCATACACATTTATTTACTTGACCGAATGAGAGTTTGTGGGAGCTCATAAAGTCAATGCCTAAAATGTGTTCGGCTGTCTGGGGTAGATCGACCAGAACTACGGGTGTTTTGTTTTAATATTCCCTATCTGGATTGCTATAGGGGCTGTGATGTGTCCCTGATGTAAATGCCCTGTAAAACCGCTGCGTGTAATGGTGTCTGTCGTGGGCCATCGTGGAGGAACTGAGCGTGGTGCGGGACCCTCCTGTGTCCCAAAGGAATTCTACGGGATGTCCCCGGACTGTGCCTGCCACTACCGGTCTACCGGACTTGTCCCAAAGGGTGTCGCAGACCCAAGTTAGAGAGCCCAAACTCCGTCAGTCGGTGCCCTTCATATCTGTGCTGTCCACACGGGAGTTAATACTGTGGATTGGCTTTGCCCTACCCTTATTTAGGGTGCCTGTCTGCTAGTTTCTCTGCTGCTTCTGGGGCGCATTGCATTCTCGTGCATAGTGTCCTAATTGGCTGCAATTATAACACTCCTGGGATTTGGTTTTCTGTGGGCTGTTCCTTCCCTCATTTACCCATGCGAGGTTCTGGTGCGTCCTACCTGGATGCATGTTGTGGGGGCTACCTCAGGAGAGTAGCTATGAGTGGTGTCTGCCGACAAACTGGTTCCTCTGACAGCCATTGGGCGTTAAAAGGGTGGTGGTGTGGGGCCATGAAAAAATTTCATATTCACAAACAACAAACTTGTACATTAAACAAACAAAATACAACAAACATGGTGCAGGTTCCATCAGAAAGGACACCGTATCTTTCCATCGGTTCCTTTTTTTTTCATCATGTGGACACCTCGTTGCTCAGTAGCGAACAGGGTCGCAAAGGGATTCATTTGGTGGGAGTCAGACTCTATCTGATCATCTTCTCCTGGCTGCCATACTCTTGACTGGAGTAGTTTGGCTAAAGCTGCTTGGGGTGAATTGGGGTCCATCTCATCATTCCGGATGAGCCTGAACAAATTGTCGAGGTGCCAGAATAGTGAGTAGAGGTTGGAGCTGCTACGTTGTAATCCGCAATCGTCAGCCGATGGGTCTGGGTCAGGGGCTTTGATGTACGTAATTTAGAAAGGGTCACTGGAATCATGCTTGGATTAGCTGGGAGTGGATCCTGGTGCAGGGGTGTAATCATAACGTGGTTTGCTGTGGTTGTCGTCATTGCCATCGTTATCACTGTCGCTGTCACTGCTGGTTGAAGGAAGGGAGAGGCAGAGTCATGCCTCTGGGGGTGGAGTTGAAGTTGTGTTTGAGGACGGGCTGGGCTGGCTGGGGGAGGGGAGGAATACGTCATCTGTGGGAGGGGCGGGCCCGTCTGTTGCTGTGAGCGAGATATGTTGTGCATGGTTGTTCTGCGAGCCATAAGCTGGTTTATGTGGAACCACGCAGACTTGCCATTGGGATATGTGATCTTGTTCACAGAGGGGCTTACTTTGTCCGAAATGGAGTACAGTCCTGAAAATTTGGGGGAAAGGAATGAACTGGGGTTGCAAAGGGAAATAATCACTTGCTGCCCTACTACAAACTTGGTGGCATGTACCGTTTTATCGAAGCAAGCTTTGCTTTGTTTCCTCCTGGTCCCAAGTCTCACAGCTGCTGTGAGCTGGGCTGCCTTTATGTTCGCAATTAGGATCAAGGATAACCCTAAAGCTTTCTATAGATATGTCAGGAATAAAAGAATGACTAGGGTAAGAGTAGGGCCAGTCAAGGACAGTAGTGGGAAGTTGTGCTTGGAGTCCGAGGAGATAGGAGAGGTGCTAAATGACTATTTTTTGTCAGTATTCACACAGGAAAAAGACAATGTTGTTGAGGAGAAGACTGAGATTCAGGCTACTAGACTAGAAGGGCTTGAGGTTCATAAGGAGAAGGTGTTAGCAATTCTGGAAAGTGTGAAAATAGATAAGTCCCCTGGGCCGGATGGGATTTATCCTAGGATTCTCTGGGAAGCTAGGGAGGAGATTGCTGAGCCTTTGGCTTTGATCTTTCAGTCATCTTTGTCTGCAGGAATAGTGCCAGGAGACTGGAGGATAGCAAATGTTGTCCCCTTGTTCAAGAAGGGGAGTAGAGACAACCCCGGTAACTATCGACCAGTGAGCCTTACTTCTGTTGTGGGCAAAATCTTGGAAAGGTTTATAAGAGATAGGGTGTATAATCATCTGGAAAGGAATAATTTAATTAGAGATAGTCAACACGGTTTTGTGAAGGGTAGGTCATGCCTCACAAACCTTATTGAGTTCTTTGAGAAGGTGACCAAACAGGTGGATGAGGGTAAAGCAGTTGATGTGGTGTATATGGATTTCAGTAAAGCGTTTGATAAGGTTCCCCAAGGTAGGCTACTGCAGCAAATACGGAGGCATGGGATTCAGGGAGATTTAGCAGTTTGGATCAGAAATTGGCTAGCTGGAAGAAGACAAAGGGTGGTGGTTGATGGGAAGTGTTCAGACTGCAGTCCAGTTACGAGTGGTGTACCACAAGGATCTGTTTTGGGGCCACTGCTGTTTGTCATTTTTCTAAGTGACCTGGAGGAGGGCGTAGAAGGATGGGTGAGTAAATTTGCAGATGACAAGTCGGTGGAGTTGTGGACAGTGTGGAAGGATGTTACAAGTTACAGAGGGACATAGATAAGCTGCAGCGCTCGGCTGAGAGGTGGCAAATGGAGTTTAATGCAGAAAAGTGAGAGGTGATTCATTTTGGAAGGAATAACAGGAAGACGAGTACTGGGCTAATGGTAAGATTCTTGGCAGTGTGGATGAGCAGAGAGATCTCGGTGTCCATGTACATAGAGCCCTGAAAGTTGCCACCCAGGTTGAGAGGGTTGTTAAGGCGTATGTTGTGTTAGCTTTTATTAGTAGAGGGATTGAGTTTCCGAGCCATGAGGTCATGTTGCAGCTGTACAAAACTCTGGTGCGGCCGCATTTGGAGTATTGCGTGCAATTCTGGTCGCCGCATTATAGGAAGGATGTGGAAGCATTGGAAAGGGTGCAGAGGAGATTTACCAGAATGTTGCCTGGTATGGAGGGGAGATCTTATGAGGAAAGGCTGAGGGACTTGAGGCTGTTTTCGTTAGAAGAAGGTTAAGAGGTGACTTAATTGAGGCATACAAGATGATCAGAGGATTGGATAGGGTGGACAGTGAGAGCCTTTTTCCTCGGATGGTGATGTCGAGCACGAGGGGACATAGCTTTAAATTGAGGGGAGATAGATATAGGACAGATGTCAGAGGTAGGTTCTTTACTCAGAGAGTAGTAAGGGCGTGGAATGCCCTGCCTGCAACAGTAGTGGACCCACCAACATTAAGGGCATTCAAATGTCATTGGATAGACATATGGACGATAAGGGAATAGTGTAGATGGGCTTTAGAGTGGTTTCACAGGTCGGTGCAATATCGAGGGCCTAAGGGCCTGTACTGCGCTGTAATGTTCTATGTTCTATCTGTCCGGCTTTGTTCTGGGGGCAGATCAAGCAATTTTCAATGTAATGGGTTACATCGGCTTTTAAATCGGGCCACCAGCAGAGAGGTCTGACGTGGGTAAGGGTGGGTTCAATGCCTTGGTGTCCATGATTGTCATGGAACTGACAAATAATCTGGTTCCGGTCCTGGCTGGGAACTACATAAATGCCGTCTTCCAAAATCACAGTCATGTGTGATTATTGTGTTCTTAAACTTGTCATACGGGGCTGGGAAGGTTCCTTTTAAAACTTCCGAGAGTTTTTCATCTTCCTTTTGGGCTTTCGCTAGATCCTGAATGTTGGCCTGTGAGACCCGAACCGCGTGTACTGGGGTGCTTTCTGGTGGGGGGGGGGTTCCAAAAGTAACCATGTCTGGAACCTGCCTTCGCTAGGGCGTCTGCTTTAACGTTACCAGTGGGGGGAAGAACGGTGATGACTGCAAACCTTCATTATGCCGTTTTTCCTATTTTTAGCTGTCTCTAGGATATGCCGGAGTAATGGAGCTGAGGGTAGGGGCTTTCCGTCTGCGGAAACAAATCCTCTAGTTTCCCACAGGGGTAGGAATTCCGTTAAGCTATTACAGACATATAAGCTGTCCAAATAGATGTCTGCTGGGGTCGGAAACGAGTCAGGGTGGTCTACAATGTACGCTATGGCTGCCAGTTCTGCTGCCTGCAAGCCTAGATGTCCTGGCAACTTTAGTGAAATCTCATCTAGGGCGCGTCCCTGCGCGTCCTCTACATTAATGCCGCAACCGGTAATTCTCTTTCCATTCAAAACTGTGAAGGAGCAATCCACATAAATTATCAGCTGCGTGTTGGGGTCTCTGGGGAATATTGCCTGCTTTCCTTGGAGCTGACTTGGGTATAAAAGGGACTGCGTTGTGCTTTGTGGTGATGATCTCACACTCATGTGGGGCACCTGCATATTGCAAATTATCGGCTAGGAAAGTGTGGGTCTTGGTTCTTTTAATTGTAATATCCCGGCCCTGTAAAAGAAGGGTCCAACGGGCTGCGCGGATTTGGCTGACTGTACCATCTTTAAGTCGACCGTCTAATAATAGCTGTGTTGGGGTGTGTTCAGTGAGAATGGTGATGGGGTTGAGTCCTGTAATGTAGGCAAAGTACTGTACTGCCCAAAAAACTACGAGCAGGTGCCTTTCGCAGGCAGAAAATCCTTGCTCGATAGGATGTAACATGCGTGAGGCGTATGCCACGGGGCCCAATCGGTCATGGTGTTCCTGGAGGAGCACGACCAAAAGGGTTTGGTCGGTGCTTGCTACTTTGATTGCGTATGGGGAAAGTGGATCTGGGACCTGTAATGCGGGGGCTGTGCTGAGGGCTCTTTTTAAAGCACCCATGGCATCCCTGTGCTGTGGAAACCATTCCCAAGGTGCCTGCTTCTTGAGAAGTTCGGATAGGGGCGCTGCTTTTGTGGCGAAACCGTCAATGTGGTTTCGGCAGTCGCCAACCAGTCCTAAAAATGACCGGAGGGCTGAGACATTATGGGGAAGGGGCAATTTGACGAGCGAGTCAATTCTCTTTTGTTCGATCTCCCGTTTACCCTGTGATTACTGTACCCAAGTAAATCACTATTTCCTGCAAAATCTGTGCCTTCTTGGGGTTGACTTTACATTCAATTTCTTTTAGGAGTGCTAGGAGTTCGGTGAGAAGCGAAATGTGCTCTCCCTTTGTGTCTGTCTGTAGTAGCAAGTCATCTACATACTGGACCAGACAATCAGGTCGGCAAAATTTTGCTGGTCCATTTGCCAGCTGTCGGTGAAAAATGGAGGGGGAGATGTGGAAGGTGCGTCCACGTGTATTGTCCCTGGAATGTGAAGGCAAATTTATATTGGCAAGCTTTATCCAATGGAATGGACCACAAGCCATTGCTAATGTCCAAAACCGAAAAAAAAAATTGACTGGAGTCCCTGTTTGAGCATTGTCTCGGGACTCGTGGCTACCGTGGGGGCTGCTACTGGGGTTGCTTTGTTCAGTTCCCGGTAATCAATGGTCAGTCGCCATGATCCATCGGGTTTCCTGAAGGGCCAAATTGGTGCATTATTCGTGGAGTCTACTGATTGGAGTATGCCTTGATCAAGCAAACTCTCTATTACTTTGGAGATTTCTCCCTCTGCCTCTTGGGGAAAACCATACTGCTTTTGGGGTCTGGGATCGGGACCTGTAATGTTCACCAAGCCAGCTATTTTGCCACAGTCGTGCTTGTGCTGTGCAAATGCTGCTTTGTGTTGCTGCAGGACTTCCCTAACTTCTTTATTCTGACTAATGGCTCGAGGGTCAAACCAGAAGTCTCCGACTGAGCTAATCCTGTTTTCATAGTCTTTAACTGTGAGCGTGGTGGGGGCTCGTGCTGTCTCTGCCATTCTCCATACACATTTATTAACTGGATCAAAAGAGGTTGTGGGAGCTCATAAAATCGATTCCTAGGATGTGTTCAGCTGTCTGGGGTAGATCGACCAAAACTACAGGGTGTTTAGTTGTAATGTTCCCTATTTGTATCGCTACAGGGGCTGTGATGCGTCCTTGTTGTAAATGACCTGTAAAGCCGCTGAGTGTGATGGTGTCTGTTGTGGGCCACGTGTCTCGCTGAAACGTTGTGGAAGAATTGAGTGTGGTGCGGGACCCTCCTGTGTCCCAAAGAAATTCTGCGGGGTGTCCCCGAACTTTGCCTGCTACGACCGGTCTACCGGACCTGTCCCAAAGGGTGCCGCAGACCCAAGTTGGGGAGCCCGAACACCGTCAGTCGGTGCCATTCATGTCTATGTTCTCTGAACGGGCGCTAACGCTATGGATTGGCTTTGCCCTATTCTTATTTAGGGTGCCTGTCTGTTGGTTTCTCTGCTGCTTTTGGGGCGCGTTCCACTCTCGTGCAAATTGTCCTAATTGTCCACAGTTGTAACAGTCCTGGGATTTTGGTTGCAGTGGGCTGTTCCTGCCCTCATTTACCCATGCGGGGTTCTGGTGCGTTTCAACTGGATTCATGTCTACCTGCTCTTCCTCGGCTTTTGCAAATGCGGTTTTGCCTTGGACTGATTGTTCCCAAGTGCTGGACAATCTCTTCAAAACCCATTTCTCGTTGTGGGCCTCGTCTGAGGGGTCGTAATTTGCGCAAGCCCTCTGTCCTGCCTCTGTCGCATGGGAGACTAGGATTCAAGTCCATTCGGCCATATTATCTGTGGACAAATGGGCGCGGGCTAACTCTCCGAATACCGCTGTAAAATGTATCCGCAAGGGTCCAGCAAACACTGAGGTGCTCGGTTTTCTTTTGCCTACACCTGTTTAGGCCTTCTACGGGGTCTCCACTGTTACAGCCGATCGCATCTAGGATCGCTGTGTGCATCTCTTGGAGTGTGCCTCCACCTACATTCTGTGAGTCGGGAAGGGCTACCACGACTGAAGGGTCGAGGCTTAAAACTGTGAGCTTCACTTGCTCCTTTTCGTTCAGGCCGTACATGGTAGCCTGCTGTTTAACTCTAGCGAAAAACTGGTGGGGGTCTGATGTGGGAAGGAACAGTGTAATCTTTCCACACGCGTCCTGTAATTGGGTCACGGTTACAGGGGTTGTATACAGGAAATCTGTTTTTCCTTCTGCTGCGGCCCTGCGGTGTGTGGCTACAGGGTTCAGTCTGTTCAGTCGGGGGTTGGGGTGCTTTTCTCTTGTGTTTTTCTTGCGTACTTGTCCCATGTTTGTTTCTGTGGGCTGTTTCCTGGTCTGATTGGGGTCCAAACGTACTTTGAAACCAATTCTGGACAGAAAGCAGAGATTGCAGTTTGCTTCCTGCACTTTGCGTGATCGACTGAGTTCTGCCTTTGTTCCGTCGTGGAAGTGTGGAGTGCTCGTAGGGCTGCTTTCAAATCATTGCACTGTTTCTGCAATTGCTCTACTTGTTGCTCGGTTTCTTGTCTTACCAAGACCGCACGTTGCGCGTCCTGGTAAGCCTTATCGTACTGGGTCTGAAAACTACTCAAATGGGCGAGACAAGACTGGTGTGCCCTCTTGGTATCATCCATCTCTTTGTCCCTCACTCCTAACTATTCTCTCAAATCCTTATTCTCCTTCTCAAACTCGCTCACATCTCCCTCACTATTTCTGTGTCTCTCCTCAATCTCTCTACGGAGCGTCCTAACAACCTCCTCTGTGCCTCGCCATTGTGCCAAGCAGGACACGATTGCCATCGGCTTGTGAGCTTTCCCTAAGCTCTTCTTGTGGATCTCTGACAGGTTCTCCCACCAAGTAAGTCCTCCCGGGACCTGTTTAATCATTCGCGCAGAATTCGCTCCAAAGGGGCCATCCTTTCCCTTTAAGGTACTTCCTGATTTCCTCTTCCCACACGGGACACTGTCCGAGAATTCTTGGGGGTTCATAAGGCATTTCATTGCCTTCATTGCCATTTTCTCTCTCTGGGTTCTCTACTGAATTTGGAACAGGGGGTGATAAAGTGGTGATATAAACACGGGTACGGCTTATGCTATTTTCTGGCCTACAAACCTCCTGACCGTTTTACGCAATAAAATCTCTCCGGTTTACCTTATATCCCTGTTAGTACGCATGCATTAACACACTTCCGAATCTTGGAGGTTTGATCAGTATTGTTCTTACACTTATGGTTTTTCTGTTTCCAATTGGATTCCAATTCAAATTTGGGTTCTCTCGGAGTGACTGGACCACTTCTAGGTCGAGTCCCGGCGGAGTCACCAGTAAATGTTGCTAATTTGTGTTTCTCTTTATTTGGCTCTGAATATGGCGGTCAATATGGTCGCCTTCCTTAATTCTAATTACGTTTTGCTCTAGAGTCGCCAGGTATTTTTCGATACCGCCACAAGGTTCAAACCGAATACTGATCAAAGACTCGATACACCAGTTAGTTAGTTCAAAGTCAAATGCTGATTTACTTACACACAGTTAAATATATTCGTGCACAAATACTACAGACTAAACTATCACTACCGCTAAAGTTTATACTTAGCTTCGTGTGCCCACTCAGTCAGAGGAACAATGGCCATTGTTCGGTTTTCAGGCTGCTGGGGTGGAACTGGTACAGGATAACAGCTAAGGTCGTCTGTCTGGTAGCGTGCGTTGACCTCAGACTTGTTCTGGTGCAGTTGGTGGGCAGGTCTCTCCTCGGTGAGAGCCGGAGCCAAGAGAGCGATTCTCTCTTGGGGGATCCTTCTTATACCCAAAAGGGGCTTTGCGTGCTTTTGGGCGGGCCTTGAACTTGGCATCAAATAATTGGGCCGTTTCTCGATCGTTCCAATCGATTTCCTCCAAAAAAGGGGTGGGTGCCCTGATGGCTGGGCATGTCCTAGGTGGCCGTTGGCCTGCTTTGTTCTGGTCTCCTCTGGCGATGGGGTGTCTGCCTTAGAATCGTTTACTTAAATGTTACTCTTTTGTCCTTGGAGATGGCCCATTAGTATGCTAATGATTTGCAGTTTTGGTCTTGTCTGAGAGCTGCGGCTCCAATCAACAGACAAACCCTGAACCTGCTTGTTTTCTCGGTATTGTCCATTTTCCCTGCAATCTTTGCAAAGTGTCCCCTTAGTTGAAGGGTTGGTTACAAGGGGACACCGGTTCAAGGTGAGGGGCGGAGCCTTGGGGGATTTGAGGCAAAACTGTTTAACCCAGATGGTGGTGACAGTCTGGAATGCACTGCCTGGGAGGGTGGTAGAAGCGGGTGCCTCACATCTTTAAAAAAGTACCTGGATAAGCACTTTGTACGTCTTAACATTCGAGCTATGGGCCCAGTGCTGGCAAATGGGATTAGGATGGGCAGACAAAGTGCTTTTCATGCAATGGTGCACACTCGATGGGCCAAAGGGCCTTTTATGCACTGTATTTTACTGTGATTCGATATCCGTCTGTAAAATCTTTATCCCCTCTTCACTGCCTGCTTCCTACCTATTTTAGTATCATCCACAAATTTAGCTTTATTACAGTTTGTCCCTGCTTGCAGATCATTTATATAAATTGTAAACCATTGAGGTCCGAGGATTGACCCCTGCGGCATCCCGCTAGTTAGTTTGGCAGCCAGAGAAGAACCCGTTTATCCCGGCCCTCTGCTTTCTGTCAATCAGCCAATCCTAATTCAATCTAGTACTCTACCCCCAATCCCCTGCGATCTCACCTTCTGGATCAGTCTTTTATGCAACGCCTTCTGGAAATCTCGATTTGCTACATCCACCTTGCTAGTTGCATCCTCAAAGAACTCGAGCAGAATTATGCATGGACAATGAATGCCTTCAATCAGATAGCTCTAAATTGTCCATTTTTTGGAACTATTGGTAAATTTTCTTTGTTTCCGAGGATAGTACATGACCTTTTTTCATCTTTTCTCTTGACAGGAATTAGAAATAGGAATGTGAAGAATTTTGGCTAATAATATTGGGTTTATTGTGTCAAGTATAAAGATGCCTTCAAAAATCATCGACTGGAATATTGTGCCATTATGTTACAACTTGTGGAGTCATCAAACCACTCCCTTGATTTGCTAAGATGTTATTTGTTAGGAATCTCTTGTCTTCAAATTTGTTTCCATGGCTAAATATCAGGAATGCCAGGCTTGCGATCTGTGGTCCTTGCCGCAAACGGTTGCATTGGCCATTGACTCAACTACCCCTCCCTGGCCAATACCTTGGGCTGAACTGAGAGTTTACAACCTTTAGTGTCCTTATTAACCTTGTACTGAGAGTTTAGGGAGTTGGGCTGGAAGTTAAAAGCCAGGACAGACAGTTGTCATCTCTGGTTTGTTGCCGGTGCCACGTGATTTTTTTTTTACATAGAATTTACAGTGCAGAAGGAGGCCATTCGGCCCATCAAGTCTGCACCGGCTCTTGGAAAGAGCACCCCACCCAAGGTCAACACTTCCACCCTATCCCCATAACCCAGTAACCCCACCCAACACTAAGGGCAATTTTGGACACTAGGGCAATTTATCATGGCCAATCCACCTAACCTGCACATCTTTGGACTGTGGGAGGAAACCGGAGTACCCGGAGGAAACGCGCGCACACGGGGAGGATGTGCAGACTCCGCACAAACAGTGACCCAAGCCGGGAATCGAACCTGGGACCCTGGAGCTGTGAAGCAATTGTGCTATCCACAAGGCTACCGTGCTGACCCGCAATAGCGTGATAGCGAGGCTAGGAATAGGGAGAGAGTGCAGTTGAACACGTGGCTGCAGGAATGGTGTAGGAGGGAGGGCTACAGGTTTTTGCATAGTTGGAGTACATTCTGGGGAAGGTGGGACCTGTACAAGCCGAACAGGTTGCATCTGAACCAGAGGGGCACCAATATCCTGGGAGGGAGGTTTTCTAGTACTCTTCGGGAGGGTTTAAATTAATTTGGCAGGGGAATGGGAACCGGATTTGTAGTCCAGCAACTAAGGTAGCCGATATTCAGGACATCAAAGCGTGTAGTGAGGCAGTGGGGAAGGGAACACTGACAAAGGAGAGTACTTGCAGGCACGGTGATGGGTTGAAGTGTGTATACTTCAACACAAGAAGCATCAGGAATAAAGTGGGTGAACTTAAGGCATGGATCAGTACTTGGGGCTATCATAGAACATAGAACGATACAGCGCAGTACAGGCCCTTCGTCCCACGATGTTGCACTGAAACAAAAGCCATCTAACCTACACTATGCCGTTATCATCCATATGCTTATCCAATAAACTTTTAAATGCCCTCAATGTTGGCGAGTTCACTACTGTTGCAGGTAGGGCATTCCACGGCATCACCACTCTTTGCGTCAAGAACCTACCTCTGACCTCTGTCCTATATCTATTACCCCTCAGTTTAAAGCTATGTCCCCTCGCGCTAGCCATTTCCATCTGCGGGAGAAGGCTCTCACTGTCCACCCTATCTAACCCCCTGATCATTTTGTATGCCTCTATTAAGTCTCCTCTTAACCTTCTTCTCTCTAACAAAAACAACCTCAAGTCCATCAGCCTTTCCTCATAAGATGATCCCTCCATACCCGGCAACATCCTGGTAAATCTCCTCTGCACCCGCTCCAAAGCTTCCACGTCCTTCCTATAATGCGGTGACCAGAACTGTACGCAATACTCCAAATGCGGCCGTACCAGAGTTTTGTACAACTGCAACATGACCTCATGACTCCGGAACTCAATCCCTCTACCAGTTAAGGCCAACACTCCATAGGCCTTCTTCACAACCCTCTCAACCTGGGTGGCAACTTTCAGGGATCTATGTACATGGACACCTAGATCCCTCTGCTCATCCACACTTCCAAGAACTTTACCATTAGCCAAATATTCCGCATTCCTGTTATTCCTTCCAAAGTGAATCACCTCACACTTCTCTACATTAAACTCCATTTGCCACCTCTCAGCCCAGCTCTGCAGCTTATCTATGTCCCTCTGTAACCTGCTACATCCTTCCGCACTGTCGACAACACCACCGACTTTAGTGTCGTCTGCAAATTTACTCACCCGTGTGGTGGCCATCACGGAAACTTGGATAGAAGAGGGGCCGAAATGGTTGTTGGAGGTTACTGGTTATAGATGTTTCAATAAGATTAGGGAGGGTGGTAAAAGTGGTGGGGGGTGGCAATGTTAATTAGAGATAGTATAACAGCTGCAGAAAGGCAGTTCGAGGAGGATCTGCCTACTGAGGGTTGAAGTCAGAAATAGGTAAGGAGCAGTCACCTTGTTGGGAGTTTTCTATAGGCCCCCCAATAGTAGCAGAGATGTGGAGGAACAGATTGGGAAACAGATTTTGGAAAGGTGCAGACGTCACAGGGTAGTAGTCATGGATGACTTCAACTTCCCAAATATTGAGTGGAAACTCTTTAGATCAAATAGTTTGGATGGGGTGGTGTTTGTGCAGTGTGTCAAGAAGCTTTTCTAACACCGTATGTAGATTGTCTGACCAGAGGGGAGGCCATATTGGATTTGGTACTTGATAATCATAGACTTTACTGTGCAGAAGGAGGCCATTCGGCCCATCAAGCTGCACAGGCTCTTGGAAAGAGCATCCTACCCAAGGTCAACACCTGCACCCTATCCCCATAACCCAGTAACCCCACACACCACTAAGGGCAATTTATCATGGCCAATCTACCAAACCTGCACATCTTTGGACTGTGGGAGGCAACCCATGCACACACTAGGAGGATGTGCAAACTCTGCATAGACAGTGACCCAAGCCGGAATCAAATCTGGGACCCTGAATGCTACCGTGCTGCCCAGGGCAGGTGATAGATTTGTAGTGGGGGAGCATTTTGGAGATAGTGACCACAATTCTGTGACTTTCACTTCAGTAATGGAGAGGGATAGGTGCGTGCAACAGGGCAAGGTTTGCAATTGGGGGAAGGGTAAATACGATGCTGTCAGAAAAGAACTGAAGTGCATAAGTTGGGAAGATAGGCTGTCAGGGAAGGATACAATTGAAATGTGGAACTTGTTCCAGGAACAGATACTACGTGTCCTTGATATGTATGTCCCTGTCAGGCAGGGAAGAGATGGTCAAGTGAGGGAACCATGGTTGACAAGAGAGGTTGAATGTCTTGTTAAGAGCAAGAAGGAGACTTGTGTAAGGCTGAGGAAACTAGGTTCAGACAGGGTGCTGGAGGGATATAAGATAGCCAGGAGGGATCTGAAGAAAGGGATTAGGAGAGCTAAGAGAGGGCATGAAAAATCTTTGGCGGGTAGGATCACGGAAAACCCCAAGGCCTTTTAGACACGTGAAAAATATGAGAATGACTAGAGCGAGGGTAGGTCCAATCAAGGACAGTAGCGAGAGATTGCGCATTGAGTCTTAAGTGATCGGAGAGGTCTTGAACGAGTACTTTTCTTCAGTATTTTCGAATGAGAGGGGCCATATTGTTGGAGAGGACAGTGTGAAACAGACTGGTAAGCTCGAGGAGATACTTGTTAGGAACGAAGATGTGTTGGGCATTTTGAAAAACTTGAGGATAGACAAGTCCCCCGGGCCTGACGGGATATATCCAAGGATTCTATGGGAAGCATGAGATGAAATTGCAGAGACATTGGCAATGATTTTGTCATCCTCACTGTTAACAGGGGTGGTACCAGGGGATTGGAGAGTGGCGAATGTCGTGCCCCTGTTCAAACAAGAGAATAGGGATAACCCTGGGAATTACAGGCCAGTTAGTCTTACTTCAGTGGCAGGCAAAGTAATGGAAAGGGTAAGGGTACTGACGGATAGGATTTCTGAGCATCTGGAAAGACACTGCTTGATTAGGGATAGTCAGCACGGATTTGTGAGGGGTAGGTCTTGCCTTACAAGTATTATTGAATTCATGTGGATGACGGTAAAGCAGTGGATGTAGTGTACATGGATTTTAGTAAGGCATTTGATAAGGTTCCCCATGGTAGGCTTCTGCAGAAAGTAAGGAGGCATGTGATAGTGGGAAATTTGGCCAGTTGGATAATGAACTGGCTAACTGATGGAAGTCAGAGAGTGGTGGTCGATGGCAAATATTCAGCCTGGAGCCCAGTTACCAGTGGCGTACTGTAGGGATCAGTTCTGGGTCCTCTGCTGTTTGTGATTTTCATTAATGACTTGGAAGAGGGAGTTGAAGGGTAGGTCGGTAAATTTGCAGACGATACGAAGATTGGTGGCATTGTGGATAGTAAGGAGGGCTGTTGTCGGCTGCAAAGAGACATAGATAGGATGCAGAGCTGGGCTGCGAAGTGGCAGATGGAGTTTAACCCTGAAAAGTGCGAGGTTGTCCATTTGGAAGGACAAATATGAATATGGAATACAAGGTTAACGGTAGGGTTCTTGGCAGTGTGGAGGAGCAGAGAGATCTTGGGGTCTGTGTTCATAGATCTTTGAAAGTTGCCACTCCAGTGGATAGAGCTGTGAAGAAGGCCTATGGTGTGCTAGCGTTCATTAACAGAGGGATTGAATTTAAGAGCCGTGAGGTGATGATGCAGCTGTACAAAACCTTGGTAAGGCCACGTTTGGAGTACTGTGTGCAGTTCTGGTCGCCTCCTTTTAGGAAGGATGTGGAAGCTTTGGAAAAGGTGCAAAGGAGATTTACCAGGATGTTTCCTGGAATGGGGAGTAGGTCTTACGAGGAAAGGTTGAGGGTGCTAGGCCTTTTCTCATGAGAACGGAAAAGGGTGAGGGGAGACTTGATAGAGGTTTCTCAGATGATCAGGGGAATAGATAGAGTAGACAGTCAGAGATTTTTTCCCCGGGTAGAACAAACCATTACAAGGGGCCAAAGATTTAAGGTGAATGGTGGAAGAGAAAGGGGGGTTGTCAGAGGTAGGTTCTTTACCCAGAGAGTGGTGGAGGCATGGAATGCACTGCCTGTGGAAGTAGTTGAGTCGGATACATTAGGGACCTTTAAGCGGCTATTGGATAGGTACATGGATTATGGTAGAATGATGGGGTGTAGATTAATTTGTTCTTCATCTCGGACAAAAGTTCGGCACAACATCGTGGGCCGAAGGGCTTGTTCTGTGCTGCATTTTCTATGTTCTATATCTCTCCAAAATCCAAAACTGCCAGTTTCTAACTCCATAAAATGCCCTGTCGGTCTGCACCTGAACTGTCACTGAAACTCTGTTTGCCTTCAGACTTCCAAGCTCACTCACCAAGCTGCTGCTTCTCATCAAGTCCTATCTATCCTTCACTACCTAGAAATACCAGCCTATCCAAGTACCAGGGGATTGGAGAGTGGCGAATGTCGTGCCTCTGTTCAAAAAAGGGACAAGGGATAACCGTGGGAATTACAGGCCAGTTAGTCTTACTTCGGTGGTAAGCAAAGTAATGGAAAGGGTACTGAAGGATAGGATTTCTCAGCATCTGAAAAGACACTGCTTGATTAGGGATAGTCAGCACTGATTTGTGAGGGGTAGGTCTTGCCTTACAAGTCTTATTGAATTCTTTGAGGAGGTGACCAAGCATGTGGATGAAGGTAAAGCAGTGGATGTAGTGTACATGGATTTTAGTAAGGCATTTGATAAGGTTCCCCATGGTAGGCTTCTGCAGAAAGTAAGGAGGCAAGTGATAGTGGGAAATTTGGCCAGTTGGATAATGAACTGGCTAACTGATGGAAGTCAGGGAGTGGTGGTCGATGGCAAATATTCAGCCTGGATCCCAGTTACCAGTGGCGTACCGCAGGGATCAGTTCTGGGTCCTCTGCTGTTTGTGATTTTCATTAATGACTTGGATGAGGGAGTTGAAGGGTGGGTCAGTAAATTTGCAGACAATACGAAGATTGGTGGAGTTGTGGATAGTAAGGAGGGCTATTGTTGGCTGCAAAGAGACATAGATAGGATGCAGAGCTGGGCTGAGAAGTGGCAGATGAAGTTTAACCCTGAAAAGTGTGAGGTTGTCCATTTTGGAAGGACAAATATGAATGCGGAATACAGGGTTAACGGTAGAGTTCTTGGCAATGTGGAGGAGCAGAGAGATCTTGGGGTCTATGTTCATACATCTTTGAAAGTTGCCACTCCAGTGGATAGAGCTGTGAAGAAGGCCTATGGTGTGCTCGCGTTCATTAACAGAGGGATTGAATTTAAGAGCCATGAGGTGATGATGCAGCTGTACAAAACTTTGGTAAGGCCACATTTGGAGTTCTGTGTACAGTTCTGGTCGCCTCATTTTCGGAAGGATGTGGAAGCTTTGGAAAAGGTGCAAAGAAGATTTACCAGGATGTTGCCTGGAATGGAGAGTAGGTCTTACGAGGAAAGGTTGAGGGTGCTAGGCCTTTTCTCATTAGAACGGACAAGGATGAGGGGCGACTTGATAGAGGTTTATAAGATGATCAGGGGAATAGATAGAGCAGACAGTCAGAGACTTTTTCCCCGGGTGGAACAAACCATTACAAGGGGACATAAATTTAAGGTGAAAGGTGGAAGATATAGGAGGGATATCAGAGGTAGGTTCTTTACCCAGAGAGTAGTGGGGGCATGGAATGCACTGCCTGTGGAAGTAGTTGAGTCGGAAACATTAAGGACCTTCAAGCAGCTATTGGATAGGTACATGGATTACGGTAAAATGATATAGTGTAGATTTATTTGTTCTTAAGGGCAGCACAATAGCATTGTGGATAGCACAATTGCTTCACAGCTCCAGGTTCCCAGGTTTGATTCCGGCTTGGGTCACTGTCTGTGCGGAGTCTGCACGTCCTCCCCGTGTCTGCGTGGGTTTCCTCTGGGTGCTCCGGTTTCCTCCCACAGTCCAAAGATGTGCAGGTTGGGTGGATTGGCCATGATAAATTGCCCTTGGTGTCCAAAATTGCCCTTGGTGTTGGGTGGAGGTGTTGAGATTGGGTAGGGTGCTCTTTCCAAGAGCCGGTGCAGACTCAAAGGGCCGAATGGCCTCCTGCACTGTAAATTCAATGATAATCTATGATTAATGTAGGACAAAGGTTCGGCACAACATCGTGGGCCGAAGGGCCTGTTCTGTGCTGTATTTTCTATGTTCTATGACCCTACTCGTGTCTTGCCCAACTACCATTTACACCCTTGTTGCCTTGCATTGGTGTGTGGGGATGTTTCTGTTCTTGGTGTGCGTGTCCACAGTCTGTGATCACAGCTGCACTTACCTGGAACAGGCCCAAGCAGAATAGAATCCTTGCAAGCTGTCAAAGAAAATCGGAAAATGGCTAGGTTACTTTGCTTATTTGAAGCACCTTGTTTCAGAACTGCCGAGGAAACCCCCATCTTGGCTGGTAAATTATGCCGAGTTTACAAAAGCATAGTGAGAAAAAAACTAGTATCTTCATTCATCATATCTGTTTTGCAAAGGTAGAGGAGCTATAGCCATGGGGTCTCATGGATTCTTCCCACTCGTTAACTGGGTACTTCGACGTTACATTTGAAATGAAAATGAAAATCGCTTATTGTCACAAGTAGGCTTCAAATGAAGTTGCTGTGAAAACCCCCTAGTCGCCACATTGCGGCGCCTGTTCGGGGAGGCTGGTACGGGAATTGAACCGTGCTGCTGGCCTGCCTTGGTGTTCTTTAAAACCCAGCTCTTTAGCCCTGTGCTAAACCAGCCCCTACATTTGTTTTCGTCACAATTGGACGACATAAGGCTTTAAGTCTCTGATCGTTCTTAATTGTTTCAACTCTTGTGTAAGTCCTGCTGCACAGAGTTTTAAATGACAGCTCACCCTCATTATTTCTACCAGCACAGTTAATTTATACTTTTCGCAAATGCTACATGTGTCTGTTTCCACACAGGAGCCTAACTCTAGGTTAAATACATTTTTGAAACGGTCATTTCATCTTGAAAATGATGGAAGATTTTCCTCTCTTTCTCCCATGTTTCCTGAAAGCAAGGACTTCTTGTTGAATATGGCTTATTTTTGTGTTTGGTGTTATAGCTGCTCTCTAGATACATTGATACATAGAAGATAGGAGCAGAAGGAGGCCTTTTGGCCCTTTGAACCTGCTCTGCCATTCGTCACGATCATGGCTGATCATCCAACTCAGTAGCCCAATCCTGCTTTCTCCCCATAGCCTTTGATCCCATTCTCCACAAGTGCTATATCCAGCCGCCTC
>NW_027308720.1:0-76000 GCF_047496885.1 Scyliorhinus torazame | reverse complement strand
GTTGTAATTGGGTATTGAGTGCTCCCTCAGTGTTGTAATTGGGTATCGGGTGCTCCGTCACTGTTGTAATTGGGTATCGGGTGCTCCCTCAGTGTTGTAATTGGGTATCGGGTGCTCAGTCAGTGTTGTAATTGGGTATCGGGTGCTCCCTCAGTGTTGTAATTGGGAATCGGGTGCTCAGTCAGTGTTGTAATTGGGTATCGGGTGCTCCCTCAGTGTTGTAATTGGGTATTGGGTGCTCCCACAGTGTTGTAATTGGGTATTGGGTGCTCCCTCAGTGTTGTAATTGGGTATCGGGTGCTCAGTCAGTGTTGTAATTGGGTATCAGGTGCTCCCTCAGTGTTGTAATTGGGTATTGGGTGCTCCCTCAGTGTTGTAATTGGGTATTGGGTGCTCCCTCAGTGTTGTAATTGGGTATCGGGTGCTCCCTCAGTGTTGTAATTGGGTATCGGGTGCTCCCTCAGTGTTGTAATTGGGTAACGGGTGCTCCCTCAGTGTTGTAATTGGGTATTGGGTGCTCCCTCAGTGTTGTAATTGGGTATCGGGTGCTCCCTCAGTGTTGTAATTGGGTATCGGGTGCTCCCTCAGTGTTGTAATTGGGTATCGGGTGCTCCCTCAGTGTTGTAATTGGGTATTGGGTGCTCCCTCAGTGTTGTAATTGGGTATCGGGTGCTCCCTCAGTGTTGTAATTGGGTATCGGGTGCTCCCTCAGTGTTGTAATTGGGTAACGGGTGCTCCCTCAGTGTTGTAATTGGGTATTGGGTGCTCCCTAAGTGTTGTAATTGGGTATCGGGTGCTCCCTCAGTGTTGTAATTGGGTATTGGGTGCTCCCTCAGTGTTGTAATTGGGTATCGGGTGCTCCCTCAGTGTTGTAATTGGGTATTGAGTGCTCCCTCAGTGTTGTAATTGGGTATCGGGTGCTCCGTCAGTGTTGTAATTGGGTATCCGTTGCTCCCTCAGTGTTGTAATTGGGTATTGGGTGCTCCGTCAGTGTTGTAATTGGGTATCGGGTGCTCCCTCAGTGTTGTAATTGGGTATCGGGTGCTCCCTCTGTGTTGTAATTGGGTATCGGGTGCTCCGTCAGTGTTGTAATTGGGTATCGGGTGCTCCCACAGTGTTGTAATTGGGTATCGGGTGCTCCCTCAGTGTTGTAATTGGGTATCGGGTGCTCCGTCAGTGTTGTAATTGGGTATCGGGTGCTCCGTCAGTGTTGTAATTGGGTATCGGGTGCTCCCTCAGTGTTGTAATTGGGTATTGGGTGCTCCCTCAGTGTTGTAATTGGGTATCGGGTGCTCCCTCAGTGTTGTAATTGTAAAGCAGAGCGGCTGAAAGGGTCGCAGTCCTCAGCAATGGCAGAGAGCTGGATAGACACGATAGGTACAGGTGCTCCAGGAGGGACAGAGGTGCAGGAAAGGGGAGTTGCGTTTTTCATTAAGGGGAGCGTCACGGCAGCAGTCAAGAGATGAAATAACCGAGGAATCATCCAGCGATGTTTTGTGGGTGGAACCAAGGATGGGATGGTGACCTCATTGGGATTGTACCCAAACAGTCAACAGGAATTAGAAGCTGAAATATGCAGGGAGATTGGGGAAACTTGCAGGGTAGGGGGAGTCTGAGGGGGGGAGGGGGGACAGAGGGGGAAGACAGAGGGGGAAGAGGGTGGGGGGGGGAAGACAGAGGGGGAGAGGGTAAATACCAGTCCTGGAGTGAGCAGGGAGAGTGGGGGAGGGGAAAGTGTCGGATATCTATCAGGATTTGTTGGAGGCGGAGGAGACCCCGGTGGAGGAACTGAAGGGCAAGTGGGAGGAGTTAGGTGGGGAGTTAGAGGCGGGTCTGTGGGTGGACGCCCGCAGGGTTAATTCCTCCTCATCATGTGCCAGGCTCAGCCTAGTACAGTTTAAGGTGGTACACCGGGCACACATGAAGGTGGCGAGGATGAGCAAGTTTTTCGGGGTAGACGATAGATGTGCGAGAAGCCCAGCAAACCACGTCCACATGTTTTGGGCATGCCCGAAGCTTAGAGGGTTTTGCTCGAGCAATGTCCAAGGTGCTCGACACCCGGGCGGTGCCGAGTCCGGAGGTGGCGATCTTTGGAGTGTCAGAAGATCCCGGAGTACAGGGAGTGAAATAGGCCGACGTTCTGGCCTTTGCCTCCCTGGTAGCCCGGAGACAGATCCTTTTAATGTGGAGGCACTCGGAGCCCCCGAGCGTGGAGACTTGGCTCAGTGACATGGCTGGGTTCCTCAAGCTGGAGAAAATAAAGTTTGCCTTGAGGGGGTCAATGCTGGGGTTCTCTCGGAGGACGCAGCCGTTCGTCGACTTTCTGGGGGCGAATTAAAGTGTCGGCAGAAGCAGCACTCTGAAGGGGGGGGGAAAGTGCAATATGGTTAAGGGATGTACAGAAGGGGTTGGGTGGGAAATATCTCCTTTACTATGTTGATGGTTATGTTGTTATTGCTTTTGTTATTGTTATCAATAAAAATATATTTTTTTGAAACAACTAAACTGTTGCAGCGTTCGGCCGTGTTTATAAAATGGGTTTTATAAAACAGATTGGGGGCAGTCCCAGGATGTTGCTGTGCCTTTATTATTTCAATAATGCTTTGCTGTAATCAATTTCCAGCTTTCTCTTCCCGAGGAGAGTTGATTTTGAAGCTTGGACGACGCAAAGAGAATCCTTCCTCGGCGAGGAATCCTCAGACAGGAGTTCGAACCTGAGAGAAACAGAATAAATGTCAATGTGTCTTTGTGTGTCATTATTGGGGTTTCATTATTCTGATGGCTACTCAAGTGTTGGGCTCTTTTGTTTTTTTGGAAGCGGGGGGGTGGGGGGGGGGGGTGCAGGAGTCTCAGTGTCTCTGGGGGGCGGGGGGGGGGGTGCAGGAGTCTCAGTGTCTCTGGGGGGCGGGGGGGGGGGTGCAGGAGTCTCAGTGTCTCTGGGGGGGCGGGGGTGGGGGGGAGAGGCAGGAGTCCGTGTCTCTGGGGGGAGTGGGAGACCGGTGACATTTTCACACTGAGGGTTGGGTGAGTTATTCCAGTGAACAAGATGTTGTGTGGGAACAGGAGGGAGCGCAGCCTCAGGTGATTAAGGAGGTGGAGTGTGGGAACAGGAGGGAGCGCAGCCTCAGGTGATTAAGGAGGTGGAGTGTGGGAACAGGAGGGAGCGCAGCCTCAGGTGATTAAGGAGGTGGAGTGTGGGAACAGGAGGGAGCGCAGCCTCAGGTGATTAAGGAGGTGGAGTGTGGGAACAGGAGGGAGCGCAGCCTCAGGTGATTAAGGAGGTGGAGTGTGGGAACAGGAGGGAGCGCAGCCTCAGGTGATTAAGGAGGTGGAGTGTGGGAGCAGGAGGGAGCGCAGCCTCAGGTGATTAAGGAGGTGGAGTGTGGGAGCAGGAGGGAGCGCAGCCTCAGGTGATTAAGGAGGTGGAGTGTGGGAGCAGGAGGGAGCGCAGCCTCAGGTGATTAAGGAGGTGGAGTGTGGGAGCAGGAGGGAGCGCAGCCTCAGGTGATTAAGGAGGTGGAGTGTGGGAGCAGGAGGGAGCGCAGCCTCAGGTGATTAAGGAGGTGGAGTGTGGGAGCAGGAGGGAGCGCAGCCTCAGGTGATTAAGGAGGTGGAGTGTGGGAACAGGAGGGAGCGCAGCCTCAGGTGATTAAGGAGGTGGAGTGTGGGAGCAGGAGGGAGCGCAGCCTCAGGTGATTAAGGAGGTGGAGTGTGGGAGCAGGAGGGAGCGCAGCCTCAGGTGATTAAGGAGGTGGAGTGTGGGAGCAGGAGGGAGCGCAGCCTCAGGTGATTAAGGAGGTGGAGTGTGGGAGCAGGAGGGAGCGCAGCCTCAGGTGATTAAGGAGGTGGAGTGTGGGAGCAGGAGGGAGCGCAGCCTCAGGTGATTAAGGAGGTGGAGTGTGGGAACAGGAGGGAGCGCAGCCTCAGGTGATTAAGGAGGTGGAGTGTGGGAACAGGAGGGAGCGCAGCCTCAGGTGATTAAGGAGGTGGAGTGTGGGAGCAGGAGGGAGCGCAGCCTCAGGTGATTAAGGAGGTGGAGTGTGGGAGCAGGAGGGAGCGCAGCCTCAGGTGATTAAGGAGGTGGAGTGTGGGAGCAGGAGGGAGCGCAGCCTCAGGTGATTAAGGAGGTGGAGTGTGGGAGCAGGAGGGAGCGCAGCCTCAGGTGATTAAGGAGGTGGAGTGTGGGAGCAGGAGGGAGCGCAGCCTCAGGTGATTAAGGAGGTGGAGTGTGGGAGCAGGAGGGAGCGCAGCCTCAGGTGATTAAGGAGGTGGAGTGTGGGAGCAGGAGGGAGCGCAGCCTCAGGTGATTAAGGAGGTGGAGTGTGGGAGCAGGAGGGAGCGCAGCCTCAGGTGATTAAGGAGGTGGAGTGTGGGAGCAGGAGGGAGCGCAGCCTCAGGTGATTAAGGAGGTGGAGTGTGGGAGCAGGAGGGAGCGCAGCCTCAGGTGATTAAGGAGGTGGAGTGTGGGAGCAGGAGGGAGCGCAGCCTCAGGTGATTAAGGAGGTGGAGTGTGGGAGCAGGAGGGAGCGCAGCCTCAGGTGATTAAGGAGGTGGGGCAGGAGGGAACACCCCCTCAGGAAGGGATTAAGGAGGTGGGGCAGGAGGGAACGTAGCCTCAGGTGATTAAGGGGCAGGAGGGAACGCAGCCTCAGGAAGGGATTAAGGAGAAGTGGGGAGCAGGAGGGGTCTGGTGTGTTTAATAAATTAAATAGTGGATTTGCACCTTCATTTCATTTAAACTCTCCCCATGTGGGTCAGGGTTTTGTAAGGGGGCGAACGGACCCCCCCCCCCCCCCCCCAGCTCTGTATCTACATTGGCAATAAAATGTGTAAACAACCAACCTGACCCGAGGATTAAGTATTTTATCCAGGGGGGATATTTTTGGGGAAGAATGTGTGGGGGGGAGGGGAGTATAATAGGGTTGAAAATATTTGGGGGGGAATATTTGTAGAAAAAAAAAATAACGGGGGGGCAATTTGAGGGGGGTATAAAATTGGGGGGGGGAAATAATTTTTGCCGGGGGGCAAATTTGATACAACAAGGAGCTGGTTACAGAACGGTGTCGCCTCCTTCAGCACGGCCTGGAGCCTGACACCAGGCTGTGGATGGTCCAGTCAAATCTGATATAACAAGGAGCTGGTTACAGAACGGTGTCGCCTCCTTCAGCACGGCCTGGAGCCTGACACCAGGCTGTGGATGGTCCTGCCAAATCTGATATAACAAGGTGCTGGTTACAGAACGGTGTCGCCTCCTTCAGCACGGCCTGGAGCCTGACACCAGGCTGTGGATGGTCCTGTCAAATCTGATATAACAAGGAGCTGGTTACAGAACGGTGTCGCCTCCTTCAGCACGGCCTGGAGCCTGAAACCAGGCTGTGGATGGTCCTGTCAAATCTGATATAACAAGGAGCTGGTTACAGAACAGTGTCGCCTCCTTCAGCACGGCCTGGAGCCTGACACCAGGCTGTGGATGGTCCAGTCAAATCTGATATAACAAGGAGCTGGTTACAGAACCGTGTCGCCTCCTTCAGCACGGCCTGGAGCCTGACACCAGGCTGTGGATGGTCCTGTCAAATCTGATATAACAAGGAGCTGGTTACAGAACCATGTCGCCTCCTTCAGCACGGCCTGGAGCCTGACACCAGGCTGTGGATGGTCCTGTCAAATCTGATATAACAAGGTTCTGGTTACAGAACAGTGTCGCCTCCTTCAGCACGGCCTGGAGCCTGACACCAGGCTGTGGATGGTCCAGTCAAATCTGATATAACAAGGAGCTGGTTACAGAACCGTGTCGCCTCCTTCAGCACGGCCTGGAGCCTGACACCAGGCTGTGGATGGTCCTGTCAAATCTGATATAACAAGGTGCTGGTTACAGAACGGTGTCGCCTCCTTCAGCACGGCCTGGAGCCTGACACCAGGCCGTGGATGGTCCTGTCAAATCTGATATAACAAGGAGCTGGTTACAGAACGGTGTCGCCTCCTTCAGCACGGCCTGGAGCCTGACACCAGGCTGTGGATGGTCCTGTCAAATCTGATATAACAAGGAGCTGGTTACAGAACGGTGTCACCTCCTTCAGCACGGCCTGGAGCCTGACACCAGGCTGTGGATGGTCCTGTCAAATCTGATATAACAAGGAGCTGGTTACAGAACGGTGTCACCTCCTTCAGCACGGCCTGGAGTCTGACACCAGGCTGTGGATGGTCCTGTCATATCTGATACAACAAGGAGCTGGTTACAGAACGGTGTCGCTTCCTTCAGCACGGCCTGGATCCTGACACCAGACTGTGGATGGTCCTGTCAAACTGATATAACAAGGTGCTGGTTACATCGCTCTCGACCTGGAAGGGGAGGGACTCGTCGATGGCGTGCATCGTGGCCTTTGCGATATCCGCTTTGATGCGGCTGAAGGCCTGGCGGGCCTCTGCCGACAGGGGAAAGACCGTGGACTAAATTAGCGGACGGGCCTTGTCCGCGTAGTTGGGGACCCACTGGGCGTAACAAGAGAAAAAGCCCAGGCAGTGTTTCAGGGCCTTGGAGCAGTGGGGGAGGGGGAACTCCATGAGGGGGCGCATGCATTCGGGGTCTGGGCCTATCACTCCATTTCGCACTACATTGCCGAGGATGACTAGACGGTCGGGGCTAAACACGCATTTAGAACATAGAACATAGAACGATACAGCGCAGTACAGGCCCTTCGGCCCACGATGTTGCACCGACATGGGAAATCAAAAAACAAAAGCCATCTAACCTACACTATGCCAGTATCATCCATATGCTGATCCAATAAACTTTTAAATGCCCTCAATGTTGGCGAGTTCACTACTGTAGCAGGTAGGGCATTCCACGGCCTCACCACTCTTTGCGTAAAGAACCTACCTCTGACCTCTGTCCTATATCTATTACCCCTCAGTTTAAGGCTATGTCCCCTCGTGCCAGCCATTTCCATCCGCGGGAGAAGGCTCTCACTGTCCACCCTATCTAACCCCCTGATTATTTTGTATGCCTCTATTAAGTCTCCTCTTAACCTTCTTCTCTCTAACGAAAACAACCTCAAGTCCATCAGCCTTTCCTCATAAGATTTTCCCTCCATACCAGGCAACATCCTGGTAAATCTCCTCTGCACCCGCTCCAAAGCCTCTACGTCCTTCCTATAATGCGGTGACCAGAACTGTACGCAATACTCCAAATGCGGCCGTACCAGAGTTTTGTGCAGCTGCAAATGCCTCATGACTCCGGAACTCAATCCCTCTACCAATAAAGGCCAACACACCATAGGCCTTCTTCACAACCCTATCAACCTGGGTGGCAACTTTCAGGGATCTATGTACATGGACACCTAGATCCCTCTGCTCATCCACACTTTCAAGAACTTTACCATTAGCCAAATATTCCGCATTCCTGTTATTCCTTCCAAAGTGAATCACCTCACACTTCTCCACATTAAACTCCATTTGCCACCTCTCAGCCCAGCTCTGCAGCTTATCTATGTCCCTCTGTAACCTGCTACATCCTTCCACACTATCGACAACACCACCGACTTTAGTATCGTCTGCAAATTTACTCACCCACCCTTCTGCGCCTTCCTCTAGGTCATTTATAAAAATGACAAACAGCAACGGCCCCAGAACTCATCCTTGTGGTACGCCACTTGTAACTGAATTCCATTCTGAACATTTCCCATCAACCACCACCCTCTGTCTTCTTTCAGCTAGCCAATTTCTGATCCACATCTCTAAATCACCCTCAATCCCCAGCCTCCGTATTTTATGCAATAGCCTACCGTGGGGAACCTTATCAAACGCTTTACTGAAATCCACATCAGCTGCTCTACCCTCGTGTACCAGTTCAGTCACCTTCTCAAAGAACTCGATAAGGTTTGTTAGGCATGACCTACCCTTCACAAAGCCATGCTGACTATCCCTAATCATATTATTCCTATCTAGATGATTATAAATCTTGTCTCTTATAATCCCCTCCAAGACTTTACCCACAACAGACGTGAGGCTCACCGGTCTATAGTTGCCGGGGTTGTCTCTACTCCCCTTCTTGAACAAAGGGACCACTTTTGCTATCCTCCAGTCCTCTGGCACTATTCCTGTAGCCAATGATGACATAAAAATCAAAGCCAAAGGTCCAGCAATCTCTTCCCTGGCCTCCCAGAGAATCCTAGGATAAATCCCATCAGGTCCCGGGGACTTATCTATTTTCAGCCTGTCCAGAATTGCCAACACCTCTTCCCTACGTACCTCAATGCCATCTATTCTAATAGCCTGGGTCTCAGCATTCTCCTCCACAACATTATCTTTTTCCTGAGTGAATACTGACGAAAAATATTCATTTAGTATCGCTCCTATCTCTTCAGATTCCACACACAACTTCCCATCCCTGTCCTTGACTGGCCCTACTCTTACCCTAGTCATTCTTTTATTCCTGACATACCTATAGAAAGCTTTTGGGTTTCCCTTGATCCTACCACGCCAAATACTTCTCATGTCCCCTCCTTGCTCGTCTTAGCTCTCTCTTTAGATCCTTCCTCGCTACCTTGTAACTATCCATCGCCCCAACTGAAACTTCACACCTCATCTTCACATAGGCCTCCTTCTTCCTCTTAACAAGAGATTCCACTTCTTTGGTAAACCACGGTTCCCTCGCTCGACGCCTTCCTCCCTGCCTGACCTGTACGTACTTATCAAGAACACGCAGTAGCTGTTCCTTGAACAAGCTCCACATATCCAGTGTGCCCAACACTTGCAGCCTACTTCTCCACCTTATCCCCCCCAAGTCATGTCTAATGGCATCATAATTGCGCTTCCCCAGCTATAACTCTTGCCCTGCGGGGTATACTTATCCATTTCCATCACTAACGTAAACGTCACCGAATTATGGTCACTGTCCCCAAAGTGCTCAACTACCTCCAAATCTAACACCTGGTGTTTCTCCCTGTTGTATGTGAGATTCTGGGCGTTTGCGGTCTGGAGGAATTTGCGGAGGTTGGCGTCGTAGTCCTGCTGGTCGTGGCCGCAGATGATGATGTTGTCGAGGTACGGGAACGTGGCCCGCAAACCATCCCGGTCAACCATTCGGTCCATCTCCCGTTGGAAGACCGAGACCCTGTTAGTGACTCCGAATAGAGCCCTTAAAAAGTGATAGAGCCGCCCATCCGCTTCAAAAGCAGTGTATTTGCGGTCGCTCGAGCGGATGGATAGCTGGTGGTAGGCGGACTTAAGGTCCGCCGTGGAAAAGACCTTGTACTGTGCAATCCGATTGACCATGTCGGATATGCGGGGGAGAGGGTACGCATCCAGCTGTGTGTACCTGTTGATGGTTTGACTATAGTCTACGACCATCCTCTGCTTCTCCCCGGTCTTTACAACTACCACCTGGGCTCTCCAGGGACTATTGCTGGCCTGGATTATGTCTTCCCTCAGCAGCCGCTGGGCCTCTGACCGGATAAATGTCCTGTCCTGGGCGCTGTACCGTCTGCTCCTAGTGGCGACGGGTTTGCAATCCGGGGTGAGGTTCGCAAACAGGGACGGTGGGTCGACCTTGAGGGTCGCGAGGCCGCAGATAGTGAGTGGGGGTATAGGGCCGCCGAATTTAAACGTTAAACTCTGGAGGTTACACTGAAAATCCAACCCCAGGAGTGAGGCAGCGCAGAGGTGGGGAAGGACGTAAAGCTGGTAGTTCTTGAACTCCCACCCCTGCACCGTGAGGTTCACGATGTAGAACGCTTTGATCTCTATGGAATGGGACCCTGCCACCAGAACATTTTTTTGATTACTCGGGTGGATCAAAACAGCGTCTTACCGTATCGGGATGGATAAAACTCTCCGTGCTCCCAGAGTCGATCAGGCAGGTCTCGTACCCGTTTATAAATACTGTTGTTGTTGCTGTTTGGAGCCTTCGGGGCCGCGACTGGCCCAGGGTCACAGAAGCCAGTCGCAGTTGCTGCATTGGGGCGTTTTCTTCAGGCCCCGTGGGGCCGTCCATCCCGGGGTCCTTAGCCGTCAGCCAAGATGGCGGCTTCCACGGGTCGCACACGGTCGGGGGTGGACAAGGTGGCACCGCCCATGGATCGCACGTTGCCAGAGGAGCACAAAATGGCGGCGCCCATCCCTCCCGCATGGAGTCCGGGACCCAAGATGGCGGCGCCGGTTGGCCGCACATGGATTGCTGGGAGGTGGGGGGGGGTTGAGTTTGGGGTTCTCCCCCGGAGATAGCGGCTACCTCCCGGGCCTGGAACACTGCTAAAAAGTGCCCCTATTTGCCGCACCATTTACAGGGGGCCGAGCGGGCCGGGCAGCACATTCGGGGGTGTTTCCCTTGCCCACAAAAGTAGCAGCGGGGCCCCCCTGGGTGATCTGCTGCTCTGGCAGCGCAGGCCTGTGGGGGGGGGGGCTGCCGCGCGGTCGGCGGCGTAGGCACGGGAGTTCTGCGATGCCACATCGAACGAGGCCGCGAGGGCCCGTGCTCTTTGAGGCCTAGTGTGTCTTTTTCCAGCAAGCGCTGGCGAATTTGGGACGAAAGCATACCTGCCACGAACGCATCTCAGACCAGCAGCTCTGTATGTTCGTTAGCCGAAACCGATGGGCAGTTGCAGTTTCTCCCCAGTATTAACAGCGCACTGTAGAATTCGTCCAGCGATTCCCCGGGGATTTGCCGTCTCGTCGCGAGCTGGTGGCGTGTGTAGACCTGGTTGACGGGGCTGACGTAGATTCCTCTCAGCATGGCGATCGCCGTCGGGGAATCGTCCGCGTCCTCTATGAGAGTGTAGATTTCCGGGCTCACACTGGCAGGACCTGCAGTTTCTGGTCTTCTGTAACTATGCCAGGGGCCGTTCGGAGGTATCCTTCGAACCACGCTAGCCAGTGTTTAAAAGTGCCCGCTGAGTCTGCCGCGTGGGGGCTGATTCGCAGACACTCCGGAGTGAGTCGGAGCTCCATGTCCTTTCAGTCTGCGTAATAAATTGCAGCACAATCAATCACTCACGAGACGAGAAGAGAAGGAGTCGATCGATGGCTTTATTACGCAGACTTGTTCCCCAGCAGCACAGTTACAGAATGCGGCTGCTGGGAGAACCCCGGGCTCTTATACTCCGCCTTACTGGGTGGAGCCAGTAGGCAGCTGATCCACTCGGGACACAGTGTCTATCCACCAATAGCCACTCGACATCACAGGGTACCGCAATACCCCTAATACATACCACCACACAGAGGTGTCTGAAACTGCTTTTTAATTGGGGCTCCCTGACCACACTGCCTGTCCCCTGCTCCCAGGGATTATTGAGCAGTAAATGGTTAACTATATACAGCACAGAGGTCTCTGAAACAGCTTTTTAATTGGGGCTCCCTGACCACACTGCCTGTCCCCTGCTCCCAGGGATTATTGAGCAGTAAATGGTTAACAATATACAGCACAGAGGTCTCCGAAACAGCTTTTTAATTGGGGGCTCCCGAGGCCACACTGCCTGTCCCCTGCTCCCAGGGATTATTGAGCAGTAAATGGTTAACAATATACAGCACAGAGGTCTCTGAAACAGCTTTTTAATTGGGGGCTCCCGAGGCCACACTGCCTGTCCCCTGCTCCCATTGATTATTGAGCAGTAAATGGTTAACTATATACAGCACAGAGGTCACTGAAACAGCTTTTTAATTGGGGGCTCCCGAACCACACTGCCTGTCCCCTTGCTCCCAGGGATTATTGAGCAGTAAATGGTTAACTATATACAGCACAGAGGTCTCCGAAACAGCTTTTTAATTGGGGCTCCCTGAACACACTCCCTGTCCCCTGCTCCCAGGGATTATTGAGCAGTAAATGGTTAACTATATACAGCACAGAGGTCACTGAAACAGCTTTTTAATTGGGGGCTCCCGGACCACACTGCCTGTCCCCTGCTCCCAGGGATTATTGAGCAGTAAATGGTTAACTATATACAGCACAGAGGTCTCTGAAACAGCTTCTTAATTGTGGGCTCCCGGAGCCACACTGCCTGTCCCCTGCTCCCAGGGATTATTGAGCAGTAAATGGTTAACTATATACAGCACAGAGGTCACTGAAACAGCTTTTTAATTGGGGGCGCCTGAGGCCACACTGCCTGTACCCTGCTCCCAGGGATTATTGAGCAGTTAATGGTTAACTATATACAGCACAGAAGTCACTGAAACAGCTTTTTAATTGGGGGCTCCCGGAGCCACACTGCCTGTGCCCTGCTCCCAGGGATTATTGAGCAGTAAATGGTTAACTATATACAGCACAGAGGTCTCTGAAACAGCTTTTTAATTGGGGGCTCCCCGAGCCACACTGCCTGTCCCCTGCTCCCAGGGATTATTGAGCAGTAAATGGTTAACTATATACAGCACAGAGGTCTCTGAAACAGCTTTTTAATTGGGGCTCCCGAGGCCACACTGCCTGTCGCCTGCACCCAGGGATTATTGAGCAGTAAATGGTTAACTATATACAGCACAGAGGTCACTGAAACAGCGTTTTAATTGGGGGCTCCCGGACCACACTGCCTGTCCCCTGCTCCCTGGGACTATTGAGCAGTAAATGGTTAACTATATACAGCACAGAGGCCTCTGAAACAGCTTTTTAATTGGGGGCTCCCGGATCGCACTGCCTGTCCCCTGCTCCCTGGGATTATTGAGCAGTAAATGGTTAACTATATACAGCACAGAGGTCTCTGACACAGCATTTTAATTGGGGGCTCCCGAGGCCACACTGCCTGTCCCCTGCTCCCAGGGATTATTGAGCAGTAAATGGTTCACTATATACAGCACAGACGTCTCTGAAACAGCTTTTTAATTGGGGGCTCCCGAGGCCACACTGCCTGTCCCCTGCTCCCAGGGATTATTGAGCAGTAAATGGTTAACTATATACAGCACAGAGGTCTCTGAAACAGCTTTTTAATTGGGGGCTCCCGCAGCCACACTGCCTGTCCCCTGCTCCCAGGGATTATTGAGCAGTAAATGGTTAACTATATTCAGGCACAGAGGTCTCTGAAACAGCTTTTTAATTGGGGGCGCCTGAGGCCACACTGCCTGTCCCCTGCTCCCAGGGATTATTGAGCAGTAAATGGTTAACTATATACAGGCACAGAGGTCTCTGAAACAGCTTTTTAATTGGGGGCTCCCGAGGCCACACTGCCTGTCCCCTGATCCCAGGGATTATTGAGCAGTAAATGGTTAACTATATACAGCACAGATTTCACTGAAACAGCTTTTTAATTGGGGGCGCCTGAGGCCACACTGCCTGTTCCCTGCTCCCAGGGATTATTGAGCAGTAAATGGTTAACTCTATACAGGCACAGAGGTCTCTGAAACTGCTTTTTAATTGGGGGCTCCCGAGGCCACACTGCCTGTCCCCTGCTCCCAGGGATTATTGAGCAGTAAATGGTTAACTATATACAGCGCAGAGGTCTCTGAAACAGCTTTTTAATTGTGGGCTCCAGGAGCCACACTGCCTGTCCCCTGCTCCCAGGGATTATTGAGCAGTAAATGGTTAACTATATACAGCACAGAGGTCACTGAAACTGCTTTTTAATTGGGGGCGCCTGAGGGCACGCTGCCTGTCCCCTGCTCCCAGGGATTATTGAGCAGTAAATGGTTAAGTATATACAGCACAGAGTATCTGAAACAGCTTTTTAATTGGGGGCTCCCGGAGCCACACTGCCTGTCCCCTGCTCCCAGGGATTATTGAGCAGTAAATGGTTAACTATATACAGCACAGAGTATCTGAAACAGCTTTTTAATTGGGGGCTCCCGGAGCCACACTGCCTGTCCCCTGCTCCCAGGGATTATTGAGCAGTAAATGGTTACCTATATACAGCACAGAGGTCTCTGAAACAGCTTTTTAATTGGCGGCTCCCGAGGCCACACTGCCTGTCCCCTGCTCCCAGGGATTATTGAGCAGTAAATGGTTAACTATATACAGCACAGAGGTCACTGAAACTGCTTTTTAATTGGGGGCTCCCGGAGCCACACTGCCTGTCCCCTGCTCCCAAGGATTATTGAGCAGTAAATGGTTAACTATATACAGCACAGAGGTCTCTGAAACAGCTTTTTAATTGGCGGCTCCCGAGGCCACACTGCCTGTCCCCTGCTCCCAGGGATTATTGAGCAGTAAATGGTTAAGTATATACAGCACAGTGTATCTGAAACAGCTTTTTAATTGGGGGCTCCCGGAGCCACACTGCCTGTCCCCTGCTCCCAGGGATTATTGAGCAGTAAATGGTTAACTATATACAGCACAGAGTATCTGAAACAGCTTTTTAATTGGGGGCTCCCGGAGCCACACTACCTGTCCCCTGCTCCCAGGGATTATTGAGCAGTAAATGGTTACCTATATACAGCACAGAGGTCTCTGAAACAGCTTTTTAATTGGCGGCTCCCGAGGCCACACTGCCTGTCCCCTGCTCCCAGGGATTATTGAGCAGTAAATGGTTAACTATATACAGCACAGAGGTCACTGAAACTGCTTTTTAATTGGGGGCTCCCGGAGCCACACTGCCTGTCCCCTGCTCCCAGGGATTATTGAGCAGTAAATGGTTAACTATATACAGCACAGAGGTCTCTGAAACAGCTTTTTAATTGGCGGCTCCCGAGGCCACACTGCCTGTCCCCTGCTCCCAGGGATTATTGAGCAGTAAATGGTTAACTATATACAGCACAGAGGTCACTGAAACTGCTTTTTAATTGGGGGCTCCCGGAGCCACACTGCCTGTCCCCTGCTCCCAGGGATTATTGAGCAGTAAATGGTTAACTATATACAGCACAGAGGTCACTGAAACTGCTTTTAAACTGGGGGCGCCTGAGGCCACGCTGCCTGTCCCCTGCTCCCAGGGATTTAAAAAATATATATATATCTTATTCAAATTTTCCGGCCAAAAACAGTACAAAGGTTTTTCCCTTTTTACAGCAACAAAACAATGTAAATAACAGCGACCGTTTTTTAACAAATCAGTAGATATGATATATACTAAATGGCAACTGCCATAATAAAAATAATAACTCTCCCAAATAATAAAATCAAACAATCCAATATACATAACCAAGTACAAATATCTATACATAAACACCCCTGAGGACCCGCTCGAGCCTTCCCCCTCCCCTCCCCCCTGGGTTGCTGCTGTTACCTTCCCATTTCCTCTATCGTTCTGCGAGGTAGTCAATGAACGGTTGCCACCGCCTGGTGAACCCTTGAGCCGAACCCCTTAGTGCAAACTTTATCCGCTCCAGCTTTATAAACCCTGCCATGTCATTTATCCAGGTCTCCACCCCCGGGGGCTTGGCTTCCTTCCACATTAACAATATCCTGCGCCGGGCTACTAGGGACGCAAAGGCCAAAACATCAGCCTCTCTCGCCTCCTGCACTCCCGGCTCTTCTGCAACCCCAAATATAGCCAACCCCCAGCTTGGCTCGACCCGGACCCCCACCACCTTCGAAAGCACATTCGCCACCCCCACCCAGAACCCCTGCAGTGCCGGACATAACCAGAACATGTGGGTGTGGTTCGCTGGGCTTCTCGAGCATCTCCCACACCTATCCTCTACCCCGAAAAATTTACTGAGCCTTGCTCCGGTCATATGCGCCCTGTGCAAAACCTTGAATTGTATCAGGCTTAGCCTGGCGCACGAGGACGATGAGTTTACCCTACGTAGGGCATCTGCCCACAGCCCCTCTTCAATCTCTTCCCCCAGCTCTTCTTCCCATTTCCCCTTCAGCTCATCCACCATTATCTCCCCCTCATCTCTCATTTCCCTGTATATATCTGACACCCTACCATCCCCCACCCATGTCTCTGAGATCACTCTATCCTGAATCTCCTGCGTCGGGAGCTGCAGAAATTTCCTCACCTGTTGCCTCGCAAAAGCCCTCAGTTGCATGTATCGAAATTCATTCCCTTGGGGCAACCCATATTTTTCCGTCAGCGCTCCCAGACTCGCAAACGTCCCGTCCAGGAACAGATCCCTCAGTTGTCCAACCCCAGCTCTCTGCCATGCTCCAAATCCCCCGTCTATTTTCCCCGGGACAAACCTATGGTTATTTCTTATCGGGGACCGCACCGAGGCTCCCGTCCTTCCCCTGTGCCGTCTCCACTGCCCCCAAATTTTCAGTGTTGCCACCACCACTGGACTTGTGGTGTATTTCTTCGGGGAGAACGGCAACGGCGCCGTCGCCATAGCTTGTAGGCTGGTTCCTTTGCAGGACGCCGTCTCCAATCTCTTCCACGCCGCTCCCTCCCCTTCTCCCATCCACTTACACACCATTGAGATATTGGCGGCCCAGTAGTATTCACTTAGGCTCGGTAGTGCCAGTCCCCCCCCCCTATCCCTGCTATGCTCCAAAAACCCCCTCCTCACTCTCAGGGTCTTCCCAGCCCACACAAAACTCATGACACTTTTCTCGATTCTCTTGAAAAAGGCCTTCGTGACCATCACCGGGAGGCACTGAAACACAAAAAGAAATCTCGGGAGGGCTACCATTTTAACCGCCTGCACCCTACCCACCAGTGACAGGGGCACCATGTCCCATCGCTTAAAATCCTCCTCCATCTGTTCCACCAATCGTGTTAGATTAAGCCTATGTAAGGTTCCCCAACTCCTGGCTATCTGAATCCCTAAGTACCGGAAATCTCTTGTTACCTTCCTCAGCGGTAAATCATCTATTCCCCCGCTCTGCTCCCCCGGATGCACCACAAACAACTCACTCTTCCCCGTATTCAATTTGTACCCTGAGAATTCCCCAAACTCCCCAAGCGTCTGCATTATCTCAGGCATCCCCTCCACCGGGTCCGCAACATACAGCAATAAACCATCTGCATACAAAGATACCCGGTGTTCTTCTCCTCCCCTGAGCACTCCCCTCCACTTCCTGGAGCCCCTCAGTGCTATGGCCAGGGGCTCAATTGCCAATGCAAACAGTAACGGAGACAGGGGACACCCCTGCCTCGTCCCTCTATAAAGACGGAAGTAGTCAGATCTCTGCCTGTTCGTGACCAAACTTGCCACCGGGGCCCTAGAGAGCAGCTGTACCCATCCAATAAACCCTTCTCCAAAGCCAAATCTCCTCAATACTTCCCACAGACAGTCCCACTTCACTCTGTCGAATGCTTTCTCGGCGTCCATCGCCACCACTATCTCCGCCTCCCCCTCTGGTGGGGGCATCATCATCACCCCTAGCAGCCTCCGTATGTTCGTGTTCAGCTGTCTCCCCTTAACGAACCCAGTTTGATCCTCGTGGACCACCCCCGGGACACAATCCTCTATCCTCGTCGCCATCACCTTGGCCAGGAGCTTAGCATCTACGTTCAAAAGGGAAATGGGCCTGTAGGACCCACACTGCAGCGGGTCTTTTTCCTTCTTCAAAAGGAGCGATATCGTCGCCTCCGACATAGTCGGGGGCAACTTCCCCCTTTCCTTGGCCTCATTAAAGGTTCTCGTCAAAAGCGGGGCCAGTAGGTCCATATATTTCCTATAAAATTCCACCGGGAACCCATCCGGTCCCGGGGCCTTCCCCGCCTGCATGCTCCCAATCCCCTTTACCACCTCCTCCATCTCAATCTGTGCTCCCAGTCCCACCCTCTCCTGCTCCTCCACCTTCGGGAATTCCAGCTGATCCAGGAAACACATCATTCCCTCCTTCCCTTCCGAGGGCTGAGCCTTATATAACCTCTCATAGAATGCCTTGAACACCCCGTTCACTCTCTCCGCTCCCCGTTCCATCTCTCCCTCCTCATCTCTCACCCCACCTATCTCCCTCGCCGCTCCCCTCTTCCTCAATTGGTGGGCCAGTAGCCGACTCGCCTTCTCTCCATACTCATACTGTACACCCTGTGCCCTCCTCCACTGTGCCTCTGCCTTACCCGTGGTCAGCAGGTCAAATTCCACATGTAACCTTTGTCTTTCCCTGTACAGTCCCTCCTCCGGTGCCTCTGCATATTGCCTGTCCACCCTCAGAAGTTCTCTCAACAATCGCTCCCTTTCTTTACCCTCTTGCTTCCCTTTATGTGCCCTTATGGATATCAGTTCCCCTCTGACCACCGCCTTCAACGCCTCCCAGACCACTCCCACCTGAACCTCTCCATTGTCGTTAAGCTCCAAGTACCTTTCGATGCACCCCCTCGCCCTTAGACATACCCCCTCATCCGCCAATAAGCCCATATCCATTCTCCAGAGTGGGTGCTGTTCTTTTTCCTCTCCTACCTCCAGGTGTACCCAATGTGGAGCGTGGTCCGAAATGGCTATGGCCGTATACTCCATCCCTGTCACCTTCGGAATCAGTGCCCTTCCCAAGACAAAAAAGTCTATCCGTGAAGATACCTTGTGAACATGGGAGAAAAATGAGAACTCCTTACTCCTAGGCCTACTAAATCTCCAGGGGTCTACCCCTCCCATCTGCTCCATGAAGTCCTTGAGCACCCTGGCCGCTGCCGGCCTCCTCCCGGTCCTGGACCTCGATCGGTCCAGCCCTGGATCAAGCACCGTATTGAAATCTCCCCCATTACCAACTTTCCCGCCTCCAGGTCCGGGATACGTCCCAACATACGCCTCATAAAATTTGCATCATCCCAGTTCGGGGCGTATACGTTCACCAGAACCACCGCCTCCCCTTGCAATCTGCCACTCACCATCACGTATCTACCCCCACTGTCCGCCACTATGGTCTTTGCCTCAAACAGTACCCGTTTCCCCACTAAGATAGCCACCCCCCTGTTCTTCGCATCTAAACCCGAATGAAAGACCTGTCCCACCCATCCTTTACGTAGTCTGACCTGGTCTATCAGTTTCAAATGTGTCTCCTGCAACATAACCACATCTGCCTTTAATTTCTTTAGGTGTGCGAGTACCCGTGCCCTTTTAATCGGCCCGTTCAGCCCTCTCACGTTCCACGTGATCAGCCGGGTTGGGGAGCTCTTTACCCCCCCCCCCTTGTCGACTAGCCATCCCCTTTTTTAACCCAGCTCCTCACCCGGTTCCCACGTACCTGTATATCCCCCCGACGGTGCCCCCCCACCTCGACCACCCCATCCCATAACAGCTCTCCCTTCTCCTTAGCAGCAGCAACGCAGTTACCCCCCCTCCGCTAGATCCCCCTCTAGCGCAGTTGCACCCCCCATGTTGCTCCCAGAAGTCAGCGAACTCTGGCTGACCTCGGCTTCCCCCCTTGTCCTCGGCCCCTCACTGTGCGAGGCCCCCTCCTTCCTGCGTCCCTGTTCCCACCACAATTACCATAGCGCGGGAACAAAGCCAGCGTTTCCCACTCGGCCCCGCCCCTACTGGCGCATTTCCCTTCTCCTTCCCCTTTCCTTCCCACGGCGCCCACAGTTCCTCATACTCCCCCCCCACCCCCCCCCCAACGAGGGGAAGAAAGAAAAGTTACAGGGTCGAAGAATTAACAAATTGAAAAATCATCCCCCCCCTTCCCCCTCCTCGTCCCACATAGTCACCCCACCACTTTATCCCAGAAGCTCTTTCTCTCGCCAGACTATTCCAGCTTCTCGTCCACTATGAATGTCCACGCCTCTTCTGCCGTCTCAAAGGAGTGGTGCTTCCCTTGGTATGTGACCCACAGTCTCGCCGGTTGCAGCATTCCAAATTGAACCTTTTTGTGAAGCACCGCCTTAGCCCGATTGAAACTTGCCCTCCTTCTCGCCACCTCCGCACTCCAATCCTGGTATACGCGGATCACCGCATTCTCCCACCTACAGCTCCGAGTTTTCTTGGCCCATCTTGGGACCGTCTCTCTGTCGTTGTAGCGGTGAAACCTCACCACTATAGCTCGAGGTATTTCTCCACCCTTTGGTCTTCGCGCCAGAACTCGATAAGCTCCCTCCACCTCCAAGGGGCCCGTCGGGGCCTCCGATCCCATTAGCGAGGGAAGCATCGTGCTTACATATGCCCCGACGTCCGCCCCCTCTGCGCCTTCGGGAAGACCCAGGACTCTTACATTCTTCCTCCTCGAATTATTCTCCAGTGCTTCCAACCTCTCCACACACGTTTTGTGCTGTGCCTCGTGCGTCTCTGTCTTCACCACCAGGCCCTGTATTTCATCTTCGTTTTCAGCAGTCTTTGCCTTCACGACCCGAAGCTCCAGCTCCTGGGTCCTCTGCTCCTCCTTTAGCCCTTCAATCACCTGTAATATCGGGGCCAACAGCTCCTTCTTCAGCTCCTTCTTCAGCTCTTCCACACAGCGCTGTAGGAACTCTTGTTGCTCCGGGCCCCATAACAAGCGGCCACCTTCCGACGCCATCTTGCTTCGAGCTTCCCTTCCTTGCCGCTGCTCCAGAGGATCTTCTGCAATCCGGCCGCTCCTCCCAGGGATTATTGAGAAGTAAATGGTTAATTATATACAGCACAGAGGCCTCTGAAACAGTTTTTTAATTGGGGGCTCCCAAGGCCACACTGCCTGTCCCCTGCTCCCAGGGATTATTGAGCAGTAAATGGTTAACTATATACAGCACAGAGGTCTCTGAAACAGCTTTTTAATTGGGAGCTCCCGAGGCCAAACTGCCTGTCCCCTGCTCCCAGGGATTATTGAGCAGTAAATGGTTAACTATATACAGCACAGAGGTCTCTGAAACAGCTTCTTAATTGGGAGCTCCCGAGGCCACACTGCCTGTCCCCTGCTCCCAGGGATTATTGAGCAGTAAATGGTTAACTATATACAGCACAGAGGTCACTGAAACAGCTTTTTAATTGGGGGCTCCCGGACCACACTGCCTGTCCCCTGCTCCCAGGGATTATTGAGCAGTAAATGGTTAACTATGTACAGCACAGAGGCCTCTGACACAGCATTTTAATTGGGGGCTCCCGAGGCCACACTGCCTGTCCCCTGCTCCCAGGGATTATTGAGCAGTAAATGGTTAACTATATACAGCACAGAGGTCTCTGACACAGCTTTTTAATTGGGGGCTCCCGAGGCCACACTGCCTGTCCCCTGCTCCCAGGGATTATTGAGCAGTAAATGGTTAACTGTATACAGCACAGAGGTCTCTGAAACAGCTTTTTAATTGGGGGCTCCCGAGGCCACACTGCCTGTCCCCTGCTCCCAGGGATTATTGAGCAGTAAATGGTTAACTGTATACAGCACAGAGGTCTCTGAAACAGCTTTTTAATTGGGGTTTCCCGGAGTCACACTGCCTGTCCCCTGCTCCCAGGGATTATTGAGCAGTAAATGGTTAACAATATACAGGCACAGAGGTCTCTGACACAGCTTTTTAATTGGGGGCTCCGGAGGCCACACTGCCTGACCCCTGCTCCCTGGGATTATTGAGCAGTGAATGGTTAATTTTATACAGCACAGAAGTCTCTGAAACAGCTTTTTAATTGGGGGCTCCCGAGACCACACTGCCTGTCCCCTACTCTCAGGGATTATTGAGCAGTAAATGGTTAACTATATACAGGCACAGAGGTCTCTGAAACAGCTTTTTAATTGGGGGCTCCCGAGGCCACACTGCCTGACCCCTGCTCCCAGGGATTATTGAGCAGTAAATGGTTAACTATATACTGCACAGAGGTCACTGAAACACCTTTTTAATTGGGGGCCCCGAGGCCACACTGTCTGTCCCCTGCTCCCAGGGATTATTGACAAGTAACTGGTTAACTACATACAGCACAGAGGTCTCTGAAACAGCTTTTTAATTGGAGGCCACACTACCTGTCCCCTGCTCCCAGGGATTATTGAGCAGTAAATGGTTAACTATATACAGCACAGAGGTCTCTGAAACAGCTTTTTAATTGGGGGCCCCGAGGCCACACTGTCTGTCCCCTGCTCCCAGGGATTATTGACAAGTAACTGGTTAACTACATACAGCACAGAGGTCTCTGAAACAGCTTTTTAATTGGAGGCCACACTACCTGTCCCCTGCTCCCAGGGATTATTGAGCAGTAAATGGTTAACTATATACAGCACAGAGGTCACTGAAACAGCTTTTTAATTGGGGGCTCCCGGACCACACTGCCTGTCCCCTGCTCCCAGGGATTATTGAGCAGTAAATGGTTAACTATATACAGCACAGAGGTCTCTGAAACAGCTTTTTAATTGGGGCTCCCGAGGCCACACTGTCTGTCCCCTGCTCCCAGGGATTATTGAGAAGTGTGGTTGTGTGTATTAGGGGTCATGTGGGACTGTGAAGCCGTGATGCTGTTGGCTGACAGATCCCGGGTCCTGGTTGGCTGTTGACCCCTAGCTCCGCCCTGAAGGCGGAGTATAAGAACCCAAGCTTCTCTCCGCCGCTTCATTATGTTGCTGAACTGCTGGGGTCAAGTCTCGCTTAATAAAGCCTGAATCGACTTCATCACTACTCTTCTCTCTCGTAAGTCATTGTGCGCTACAATTTATTAAGCGAGCTTAAAGGACTATGGATCTCCGGATCGTCCCGGAATGCCTGCGGATCAGCCCCCACGCAGCGAACTCGGCAGCAGTTTTTAAACACTGGCAGACTTGTTTCGAAGCATACCTCCGAACGGCCACCGGCCGGATCACAGAAGACCAGAAACTACAGGTCCTGCACTCGAGGGTAAGCACGGAGATTTACCCTCTCATAGAAGACGCAGAGGATTTCCAGACGGCGCTCGCAGCACTGAAGAGCATCTACATTCGCCCCGTGAACCAGGTCTACGCGCGCTACCAACTCGCAACGAGACGGCAAAGTCCCGGAGAATTGTTAGAGGAATTCTACGCCGCGCTGCTAATTCTGGGATGGGGCTGCAGCTGCCCGCTGGTGAACGCGATCGAACACTAGGACATGTTAATTTGCGATGCGTTTGTGGCAGGTATGAACCCTCCCCAAATCCGACAAAGACTTTTAGAAAGAGAGTCGCTAGGACTCTCAGAGGCACGGGCCCTTGCAGCTTCCCTAGATGTGGCCTCACAAAACGCCCGCGCCTACGGCCCCGACCGCGCGGCATCCCCTTGGGCTCCGTGGACCCCCGTCGCAACAAACCACCCCCCTCCCTCACAGGCTTGCGCGGTTAAAGCGCCAGATCATCCCGGGGGGCCCGCTGCTATTTCTGCGGGCAAGCGAAACACCCCCGGCAGCGCTGCCCGGCCCGTGCAGCTATTTGCAAAAGCTGCGGCAAGAAGGGCCATTACGCGGCTGTGTGCCGGTCCCGGGGGGTCGCTGCAATCCCCGGAGAAGAACGAGCCCAGCGCATCCCAAACGCTCCCCAACCCCCCCCCCCCCCGCCAGCACCCCATGTGCGACCCGCGGGCGCCGCCATTTTGGGTCCCGGGCACCACGAGGGGAGGATGGGCGCTGCCATCTTGTGACTCCCCAGCCACGTGCGATCCATGGGGGCGGCCATTTTGTCCACCCCCGGCCGAGTGCGATTCATGGACGCCGCCATCTTGGATGACAACAATGGACCCCAGCATCGACGGCTCCACGGGGTCCGAAGAAGACGCTGAGACACTTCGACCATGACTGGCTTCGGTGACACTGGATCAATCACGGCCCCGGACGCTCCAGACGACGACAACAACGGTGCTGATCAACGGACAAGAGACATCATGCCTGATCGACTCCACGAGCACCGAAAGTTTCATTCACCCCGACACGGTAAGACGCTGTTTTCTGACCATCCATCCCAGTACGCAAAAGATTTCCCTAGCTGCAGGATCCCACTCCGTACAGATTAAAGGGTTCTGCATCGCGAACCTCACGGTGCAAGGGAGGGAGTTTAAAAACTACAGGCTCTCCGTCCTTCCCCAACTCTGCGCGCCCACATTACTGGGATTAGATTTCCAGTGGAACCAGCAGAACCTAACGTTCCAATTCGGCGGCCCAATACCCCCACTCACTATCTGCGGCCTCGCAACTATCAAGGTTGAACCGCCGTCCTTGTTTGCAAACCTCACCCCGGATTGCAAACCCGTCGCCACTAGGAGCAGACGGTACAGCGCCCAGGACCGGATATTTATTCGGTCTGAAGTCCAGCGGTTGCTGAAGGAAGGCATAATCCAGGCCAGCAATAGTCCCTGGAGAGCCCAGGTGGTAGTCGTAAAGACCGGGGAAAAGCAAAGGATGGTCATAGACTATAGCCAGACCATCAACAGGTACACACAGCGAGATGCGTACCCTCTCCCCCGCATATCTGACATGGTAAATCGGATTGCCCAGTATAAGGTTTTCTCCACCGTGGACCTCAAGTCCGCCTACCACCAGCTCCCCATCCGCCCAGGTGACCGCAAGTACACAGTCTTCGAGGCAGACGGGCGTCTATACCACTTCCTAAGGGTCCCATTTAGTGTCACGAACGGGGTCTCGGTCTTCCAACGGGAGATGGACCGAATGGTTGATCAACACGGGTTGCAGGCCACGTTCCCGTATCTCAACAACGTAACCATCTGCGGCCACGATCAGCAGGACCACGACGCCAACCTCCAAAATTCCTCCAGACCGCTAAAGCCTTGAACCTCACATACAACGAGGAAAAGTACGTTTTTAGCACAAACCGGCTAGCCATCCTGGGATACGTAGTGCGCAATGGGATAATAGGCCCCGACCCCATGCGCCCCCTCATGGAATTTCCCCTTCCCCACTGCTCCAAAGCCCTGAAACGTTGCCTGGGGTTCTTTTCATATTACGCCCAGTGGGTCCCCCAGTATGCAGACAAGGCCCGCCCCCTAATACAGGCCACTACCTTCCCTCTGTAGACAGAGGCTCGCCAGGCCTTCAGCCGCATCAAAGCGGATATCGCAAAGGCCACGATGCACGCCATCGACGAGTCCCTCCCCTTCCAGGTCGAGAGCGACGCCTCCGACGTAGCTCTGGCGGCCACCCTTAACCAAGCGGGCAGACCCGTGGCCTTTTTCTCCCGAACCCTCCACGCCTCAGAAATCCGCCACTCCTCAGTGGAAAAGGAGGCCCAGGCCATAGTGGAAGCTGTGCGACATTGGAGGCATTACCTGGCCGGCAGGAGATTCACTCTCCTCACTGACCAACGGTCGGTAGCTTTCATGTTCGATAGTGCACAGCGGGGCAAAATTAAAAATGACAAGATCTTAAGGTGGAGGATCGAGCTCTCCACCTTCAACTACGAGATCTTGTACCGTCCCGGAAAGCTGAACGAGCCGTCCGACGCCCTATCCCGCGGCACATGTGCCAACGCACAAATAGACCGTCTCCAAGCCCTCCATGAGGACCACTGCCACCCGGGGGTCACTCGGTTCTACCATTTCATCAAGTCCCGCAACCTCCCCTACTCTGTGGAGGAGGTCCGTACAGTCACCAGGAACTGCCACATCTGCGCAGAGTGCAAACCGCACTTTTTCAGGCCGGATAGAGCGCACCTGATCAAGGCTTCCCGTCCCTTTGAACGCCTCAGTCTGGATTTCAAAGGGCCCCTCCCCTCCACCGACCGCAACGCATACTTCCTGAACGTGGTGGACGAGTACTCCCGTTTCCCCTTCGCCATCCCCTGCCCCGACATGACAGCGGCCACAGTCATTAAAGCCCTTGGCACCATATTCACACTGTTCGGTTGCCCCGCATATATCCATAGCGACAGGGGGTCCTCCTTCATGAGTGACGAGCTGCGCCAGTTCCTGCTCAGCAAGGGCATAGCCTCGAGCAGGACGACCAGCTACAACTCCCGGGGGAACGGGCAAGTAGAGAGGGAGAACGGCACGGTCTGGAAGACCGTCCTACTGGCCCTACGGTCCAAGGATCTCCCCGTTTCCCGGTGGCAGGAGGTCCTCCCGGACGCTCTCCACTCCATCCGGTCGCTGCTGTGTACCACCACTAACCAAACGCCCCATGAGCGCCTCCTTGTCTTCCCTAGGAGGTCCTCCTCTGGAACGTCGCTGCCGACCTGGCTGGCGGCCCCAGGACCCATCTTGCTCCAGAAACATGTGCGGGCTCACAAATCGGACCCGTTGGTCGAGAGGGTTCACCTCCTCCACGCGAAACCGCAGTACGCCTACGTGGCGTACCCCGACGGCTGACAGGACACGGTCTCCCTGCGGGACCTGGCACCCGCCGGCAACACGCACACCCCCTCGACACCAATCACCCCCTCCCTGCCACCGGCGCACCCCGCGACCGCCCCCTTCCCGGGAGGATCGGTCCTCCTCCCGTGTCCGCCTAGGAGTGAAACAGGAACAAACACCGTAAAGCTCCCGGAGACGACAACGCTGGAACAAGCACCTGCACCACCACCGGGGCTGAGGCGATCGACGAGGAAGACCAGACCGCCCGCTCGACTCGTGGCATCGGCGTGACACCAAGAATGTTGTTGGACTGTAACAAAAACATTTTCACTTACTAATATTGGAAATAGTTTCACAAACCTTGTACATAGCCCAGTGTAGGGCTAAAACTGTAATGATATGCCCAAAATTTTCCTCCCAGGACCAGCCTTGTAAACCCATACCACCATGCGAACCACCACCCCGCCGGGTTCATTTTTAACAAGGGGTGAATGTGGTAGTATGTATTAGGGGTCATGTGGGACGGTGAAGCCGTGATGCTATTGGCTGACAGATCCCGGGTCCTGGTTGGCTGTTGACTCCTGGCTCCGCCCTGAAGGGGGAGTATAAGGACACGAGCTTCTCCCCGCCGCTCCATTAGTTGCTGAACTGCTGGGGACAAGTCTCGCTTAATAAAGCCTCATCGACTTCATCTCTACTCGTCTCTCTCGTAAGTCATTGTGCGCTACAAGAAGTAAATGGTTAATTACATACAGCACAGAGGTTTCTGAAACAGCTTTTTAATTGGGGGCTCCCGAGGCCACATTGCCTGTCCCCTCCGCCCAGGGATAATTGAGCAGTAAATGGTTAATTATATACAGCACAGAGCTCTCTGAAACAGCTTTTTAATTGGGGGCTCCCGAGGCCACACTGCCTGTCCCCTGCTCCCAGGGATTATTGAGCAGTAAATGGTTCACTATATACAGCACAGAGGTCTCTGAAACAGCTTTTTAATTGGGGGCTCCCGGAGCCACACTGCCTGTCCCCTTCTCCCAGGGATTATTGAGCAGTAAATGGTTAACTATATACAGGCACAGAGGTCTCTGAAACAGCATTTTAATTGGGGGCTCCCGGAGCCACACTGCCTGTCCCCTGCTCCCAGGGATTATTGAGAAGTAAATGGTTAATTATATACAGCACAGAGGTCTCTGAAACAGCTTTTTAATTGGGGGCTCCCGAGGCCACACTGCCTGTCCCCTGCTCCTAGGGATTATTGAGCAGTAAATGGTTAACTATATTCAGGCACAGAAGTCTCTGAAACAGCTTTTTAATTGGGGCTCCCGAGGCCACACTGCCTGTCCCCTGCTCCCATCGATTATTGAGCAGTAGATGGTTAACTATATACAGCACAGAGTATCTGAAACACCTTTTTAACTGGGGGCTCCCGAGGCCACACTGCCTGTCCCCTGCTCCCAGGGATTATTGGGAAGTAATTGGTTAACTACGTACAGCATAGAGGTCTCTGAAACAGCTTTTTAATTGGGGGCACCCGAGGCCAAACTACCTGTCTCCTGCTCCCAGGGATTATTGGGAAGTACACGGTTAACTATATAGAGCATAGAGGTCTCTGAAACAGCTATTTACTTGGGGGCTCCCGAGGCCAAACTGCCTTCCCCCTGCTTCCAGGGATTATTGAGCAGTAATTGGTTAACTATATACAGCACAAAGGTCTCTGAAACAGCATTTTAATTGGGGACTCCCAAGGCCAAACAGCCTACCCCTGCTCCCAGGGATTATTGAGCAGTAATTGGTTAACTACATACAGCACAGAGGTCTCTGAAACAGCTTTTTAATTGGGGACTCCCGAAGCCACACTGTCTGTCCACTGCTCCCAGGGATTATTGAGCAGTAAATGGTTAACTATATACAGCACAGAGGACTCTGATGCAGCTTTTTAATTGTGGGTTCCCGGACCACACTGCCTGTCCCCTGCTCCCAGGGTTTATTGAGCAGTAAATGGTTAACTTTATACAGGCACAGAGGTCTCTGAAACAGCTTTTTAATTGGGGGCTCCCGAGTCCACACTGCCTGTCCCCTACTCCCAGGGATTATTGAGCAGTAAATGGTTAACTATACAGCACAGAGTATCTGAAACACCTTTTTAACTGGGAGCTCCCGAGGCCTCATTGCCTGACCCCTGCTCCCAGGGATTATTGAGCAGTAAATGGTTAAATACGTACAGCACAGAGGTCTCTGAAACAGCCATTTAATTGCGGGCTCTTGAAGCCACACTGCCTTTCCCCTGCTGCCAGGGATTATTGGGAAGTAAATGGTTAACTGTATACAGCACAGAGGTCTCCCAAACAGCTTTTTCATTGGGTGCTGCGAGGCCACACTGCCTGTCCCCTGCTCCCAGGGATTATTGAGCAGTAAATGGTTAACTATATACAGCACAGACGTCTCTGAAACAGCTTTTTAATTGGGGGCTCCCGGACCACACTGCCTGTCCCCTGCTCCCAGGAATTATTGAGCAGTAAATGGTTAACTATATACAGCACAGAGTATCTGAAACAGCTTTTTAATTGGGGGCTCCCGAGGCCACACTGCCTGTCCCCTGCTCCCAGGAATTATTGAGAAGTAAATGGTTAATTACATACAGCACAGAGTTCTCTGAAACATCTTTTTAATTGATGACTCCCAAGGCCAAACTGCCTGTCCCCTGCTCCCAGGGATTATTGAGCAGTAAATGCTTAACTATATACAGCACAGAGGTCTCTGAAACAGCTTTTTAATTGGGGTCTCCCAGACCACACTGCCTGTCCCCTGCTCCCAGGGATTATTGAGAAGTAAATGGTTAATTATGTACAGCACAGAGGTCTCTGAAACATCTTTTTAATTGGGGGCTCACGAGGCCACACTGCCTGTCCACTGCTCCTCGGGATTATTGAGCAGTAAATGGTTAACTATATTCAGGCACAGAAGTCTCTGAAACAGCTTTTTAATTGGGGGCTCCCGAGGCCACACTGCCTGTCCCCTGCTCCCATCGATTATTGAGCAGTAAATGGTTAGCTATATACAGCACAGAGTATCTGAAACACCTTTTTAACTGGGGGCTCCCGAGGCCACACTGCCTGTCCCCTGCTCCCAGGGATTATTGGGATGTAAATGGTTAACTACGTACAGCACAGAGGTCTCTGAAACAACTTTTTTACATGGGCTCCCGAGGCCACACTGCCTGACCCCTGCTCCCAGGGATTATTGAGCAGTAAATGGTTAACTATATACAGCACAGAGGCCTCTGAAACAGCTTTTTAATTGGGGGCTCCCGAGGCCACACTGCCTGTCCCCTGCTCCCAGGGATTATTGAGCAGTAAATGGTTAACTATATACAGCACAGAGGTATCTGAAACACCTTTTTTACTGGGGGCTCCCGAGGCCACACTGCCTATCCCCTGCTCCCAGGGATTATTGAGCAGTAAATGGTTAACTATATACAGCACATAGGTCTCTAAAAGAGCTTTTTAATTGGGGGCTCTCGAGACCACACTGCCTGACCCCTGCTCCCACGGATTATTGAGCACTAAATGGGTAACTATGTACAGCACAGAGGACTCTGAAACAGCTTTTTAATTGGGGGCTCCCAAGGCCACACTGCCTGTCCCCTGCTCCCAGGGATTATTGAGCAGTAAATGGTTAACTGTATACAGCACAGAGATCTCGGAAACAGCTTTTTAATTGAGGTCTCCCGAGGCCAACCTGCCTGTCCCCTTCTCCCAGGGATTATTGAGAAGTAAATGGATAACTCTGTACAGCACAGAGGTCTCTGAAACAGCTTTTTAATTGGGGTCTCCCAGACCACACTGCCTGTCCCCTGCTCCCAGGGATTATTGAGCAGTGAATGTCTAACAATATACAGCACAAAGGTCTCTGAAACAGCTTTTTAATTGGGGGCTCCCAAGACCAAACTGCCTGTCCCCTGCTCCGAGGGATTATTGAGCAGTAAATGGTTAACTATATACAGGAACAGAGGTCTCTGAAACAGCTTTTTAATTGGGGGCTCCCGAGGCCACACTGCCTGTACCCTGCTCCCAGGGATTATTGGGAAGTAAATGGTTAACTACGTACAGCACAGAGGTCTCTCAAACAACTTTTTAACTGGGGGCTCCCGAGGCCACACTGCCTGACCCCTGCTCCCAGGGATTATTGAGCAGTAAATGGTTAACTATATACATCACAGAGGTCTCTGAAACAGCTTTTTAATTGGGGGCTCCCGGACCACACTGCCTGTCCCCTGCTCCCAGGGATTATTGAGCAGTATATGGTTAACTATATACAGGCACAAAGATCTCTGAAACAGCTTTTTAATTGGTGACTCCCAAGGCCAAACTGCCTGTCCCCTGCTCCCAGGGATTATTGAGCAGTAAATGCTTAACTATATACAGCACAGAGGTCTCTGAAACATCTTTTTAATTGGGGTCTCCCAGACCACACTGCCTGTCCCCTGCTCCGAGGGATTATTGAGCAGTAAATGGTTAACTATATACAGCACAGAGGTTTCTGAAACAGCTTTTTAATTGGGGGCTCCCGAGGCCACACTGCCTGTCCCCTGCGCCCAGGGATAATTGAGCAGTAAATGTTTAATTATATACAGCACAGAGGTCTCTGAAACAGCTTCTTAATTGGGAGCTTTCGAGGCCACACTGCCTGTACCCTGCTCCCAGGGATTATTCAGCAGTTAATAGTTAATTATATACAGCACAGAGGTCTCTGAAACAGCTTTTTAATTGGGGGTTCCTGAGGCCACACTGCCTGACCCCTGCTCCCAGGGATTATTGAGCAGTAAATGGTTAACTATATACAGCACAGAGGTCTCTGAAACTGCTTTTTAATTGGGGGCTCCCGGAGCCACACTGCCTGTCCCCTGCTCCCAGGGATTATTGAGCAGTAAATGGTTAACTATATACAGCACAGAGGACTCTGAAACAGCTTGTTAATTGGGGGCTCCCGAGGCCACACTGCCTGTCCCCTGCTCCCAGGGATTATTGAGCAGTAAATGGTTAACTATATACAGCACAGAGGTATCTGAAACACCTTTTTAACTGGGGGCTCCCGAGGCCACACTGCCTATCCACTGCTCCCAGGGATTATTGAGCAGTAAATGGTTAACTATATACAGCACATAGGTCTCTAAAAGAGCTTTTTAATTGGGGGCTCTCGAGACCACACTGCCTGACCCCTGCTCCCACGGATTATTGAGCAGTAAATGGGTAACAATATACAGCACAGAGGTCTCTGAAACAGCTTTTTAATTGGGGGCTCCCAAGGCCAAACTGCCTGTCCCCTGCTCCGAGGGATTATTGAGCAGTAACTGGTTAACTATATACAGGAACAGAGGTCTCTGAAACAGCTTTTTAATTGGGGGCTCCCGATGCCACACTGCCTGTACCCTGCTCCCAGGGATTATTGAGAAGTAAATGGTTAATTATATACAGCACAGAGGTCTCTGAAACAGCTTTTTAATTGGGGGCTCCAGAGGCCACACTGCCTGTCCCCTGCTCCGAGGGATTAGTGAGAAGTAAATGGTTAATTATATACAGCACAGAGGTCTCTGAAACAGCTTTTTAATTGGGGGCTCCCAAGGCCTCACTGGCTGTCCACTGCTCCCAGGGATTATTGGGAAGTACACGGTTAACTATATACAGCACAGAGGCCTCTGAAACAGCTTTTTAATTGGGGGCTCCCGAGGCCTCACTGCCTGTCCCCTGCTCCCAGGGATTATTGAGCAATAAATGGTTAACTATATACAGGCACAGAGGTCTCTGAAACAGCTTTTTAATTCTGGGCACCCGAGGCCGAACTGCCTGTCCCCTGCTCCCAGGGATTATTGAGCAGTAAATGGTTAACTATATACAGCACAGAGGTCTCAGAAACCCCTTTTAACTGTGTGCTCCCGAGGCCACGCTGCCTGTCCCCTGCTCCCAGGGATTATTGACCAGTAAATGGTTAACTATATACAGCACATAGGTCTCTGAAACAGCTTTTTAATTGGGGGCTCTCGAGACCACACTGCCTGACCCCTGCTCCCACGGATTATTGAGCAGTAAATGGGTAACTATGTTCAGCACAGAGGTCTCTGAAACAGCCTTTTAATTGGGGGCTCCCGAGGCCACACTGCCTGTCCCCTGCTCCCAGGGATTATTGAGAAGTAAATGGTTAACTCTGTACAGCACAGAGGTCTCTGAAACAGCCATTTAATTGAGGGCTCTTGAAGCCACACTGCCTTTCCCCTGCTGCCAGGGATTATTGGGAAGTAAATGGTTAACTTTATACAGCACAGAGGTCTCCCAAACAGCTTTTTCATTGGGTGCTGCGAGGACACACTGCCTTTCCCCTGCTCCAAGGGATTATTGAGCAGTAAATGGTTAACTATATACACGCGCAGTGTTCTCTGACACAGCATTTTAATTGGGGGCTCCCGAGGCCTCACTGCATGTCCCCTGCTCCCAGGGATTATTGAGAAGTAAATGGTTAATTACATACAGCACAGAGTTCTCTGAAACAGCTTTTTAATTGGGGGCCCCCGAGGCCACACTGCCTGTCCCCTGCTCCCAGTGATTATTGAGCAGTATATGGTTAACTATATACAGGCACAAAGGTCTCTGAAACAGCTTTTTAATTGGTGGCACCCAAGGCCAAACTGCCTGTCCCCTGCTCCCAGGGATTATTGAGCAGTAAATGCTTAACTATATACAGCACAGAGGTCTCTGAAACAGCTTTTTAATTGGTGTCTCCCAGACCACACTGCCTGTCCCCTGCTCCGAGGGATTATTGAGCAGTAAATGGTTAACTATATACAGGCACAGAGGTCTCTGAAACAACATTTTAATTGGGTGCTCCCGGAGCCACACTGCCTGTCCCCTGCTCCCAGGGATTATTGAGCAGTAAATGGTTAACTATATACAGCACAGAGGTATCTGAAACACCTTTTTAACTGGAGGCTCCCGAGGCCACACTGCCTGTCCCCTGCTCCCAGGGATTATTGAGCAGTAAATGGTTAACTATATACAGCACATAGGTCTCCCAAACAGCTTTTTAATTGGGGGCTCTCGAGACCACACTGCCTGACCCCTGCTCCCACGGATTATTGAGCAGTAAATGGGTAACTATGTACAGCACAGAGGACTCTGAAACAGCCTTTTAATTGGGGGCTCCCGAGGCCACACTGCCTGTCCCCTGCTCCCAGGTATTATTGAGCAGTAAATGGTTAACTGTATACAGCACAGAGATCTCGGAAACAGCTTTTTAATTGGGGGCTCCCGAGGCCAACCTGCCTGTCCCCTGCTCCCAGGGATTATTGAGAAGTAAATGGATAACTCTGTACAGCACAGACGTCTCTGAAACAGCTTTTTAATTGGGGTCTCCAAGACCACACTGCCTGTCCCCTGCTCCGAGGGATTATTGAGCAGTAAATGGTTAACCATATACAGCACAGAGGTCTCTGAAACAGCTTTTTAATTGGGGGCTCCCGAGGCCACACTGCCTGTCCCCTGCTCCCAGGGATTAGTGAGAAGTAAATGGTTAATTAAATACAGCACAGAAGTCTCTGAAACAGCTTTTTAATTGGGGGCTCCCAAGGCCTCACTGGCTGTCCCCTGCTCCCAGGGATTATTGAGCAGTAAATGGTTAACTATATACACGCGCAGTGTTCTCTGACACAGCATTTTAATTGGGGGCTCCCGGACCACACTGCCTGTCCCCTGCTCCTAGGGATTATTGAGCAGTAAATGGTTAACTATATAAGCACAGAGGTCTCTGAAACAGCTTTTTAATTGGGGGCTCCCGAGGCCACACTGCCTGTTCCCTGCTCCGAGGGATTATTGAGAAGTAAATGGTTAATTACATACAGCACAGAGTTCTCTGAAACAGCTTTTTAATTGGGGGCCCCCGAGGCCACACTGCCTGTCCCCTGCTCCTAGGGATTATTGAGCAGTATATGGTTAACTATATACAGGCACAAAGGTCTCTGAAACAGCTTTTTAATTGGTGACACCCAAGGCCAAACTGCCTGTCCCCTGCTCCCAGGGATTATTGAGCAGTAAATGCTTAACTAGATACAGCACAGAGGTCTCTGAAACAGCTTTTTAATTGGGGTCTCCCAGACCACACTGCCTGTCCCCTGCTCCGACGGATTATTGAGCAGTAAATGGTTAACTATATACAGCACAGAGGTCTCTGAAACAGCTTTTTAATTGGGGGCTCCCAAGGCCTCACTGGCTGTCCCCTGCTCCCAGGGATTATTGGGAAGTACACGGTTAACTATATACAGCATAGAGGCCTCTGAAACAGCTTTTTAATTGGGGGCTCCCGAGGCCGCCCTGCCTGTCCCCTGCTCCCAGGGATTATTGAGCAGTAAATGGTTAACGATATACAGCACAGAGGTCTCTGAAACCCCTTTTTAACTGTGTGCTCCCGAGGCCAACCTGCCTGTCCCCTGCTCGCAGGGATTATTGAGAAGTAAATGGATAACTCTGTACAGCACAGAGGTCTCTGAAACAGCTTTTTAAATGCGTGCTCCCGGACCACACTGCTTATCCTTTGCTCCCAGGGATTATTGAGCAGTAAATGGTTAACTATATACAGGCGCAGAGGTCACTGAAACAGCTTTTTAATTGGGGGCTCCCGAGGACACGCTGCCTGTCCCCTGCTTCCAGGGATTATTGAGCAGTAATTGGTTAACTATATACAGGCACAAATGTCTCTGAAACAGCTTTTTAATTGGGGACTCCCAAGGCCAAACAGCCTACGCCTGCTCCCAGGGATTATTGAGCAGTAATTGGTTAACTATATACAGCACAGAGGCCACTGAAACAGTTTTTTTAATTGGCGGCTCCCGAGGCCACACTGCCTGTCCCCTGCTCCCAGGGATTAGTGAGAAGTAAATGGTTAATTATATACAGCACAGAGGTCTCTGAAACAGCTTTTTAATTGGGAGCTCCCAAGGCCTCACTGGCTGTCCCCTGCTCCCAGGGATTATTGGGAAGTACACGGTTAACTATATACAGCATAGAGGCCTCTGAAACAGCTTTTTAATTGGGGGCTCCCGAGGCCACCCTGCCTGTCCCCTGCTCCCAGGGATTATTGAGCAGTAAATGGTTAACTATATACAGCACAGAGGTCTCTGAAACTCCTTTTTAACTGTGTGCTCCCGAGACCACGCTGCCTGTCCCCTGCTCCCAGGGATTATTGAGCAGTACATGGTTAACTATATCCAGGCACAGAGGTCTCTGAAACAGCATTTTAATTGGGGGCTACCGAGGCCACACTGCCTGTCCCCTGCTCGCAGGGATTATTGAGAAGTAAATGGATAACTCTGTACAGCACAGAGGTCTCTGAAACAGCTTTTTAATTGGGAGCTCCCGAGGCCAACCTGCCTGTCCCCTGCTCCCAGGGATTATTGAGCAGTAAATGGTTAACTATATACAGCACAGAGGTCTCTGAAACAGCTTTTTAATTGGGGGCTCCCGAGGCCACACTGCCTGTCCCCTGCTCCCAGGGATTATTGAGCAGTAAATGGTTAACTATATACAGCACAGAGGTCTCTGAAACAGCTTTTTAATTGGGGGCACCCGAGGCTACACTGCCTGTCCCCTGCTCCGAAGGATTATTGAGCAGTAAATGGTTAACTATATCCAGCAAAGAGGTCTCTGAAACAGCTTTTTAAATGGGTGCTCCCGGACCACACTGCCTGCCCCTTGCTACCAGGGATTATTGAGCAGTAAATGGTTAAATATATACAGGCGCAGAGGTCACTGAAACAGCTTTTTAATTGGGGGCTCCCGAGGCCACTCTGCCTGTCCCCTGCTTCCAGGGATTATTGAGCAGTAATTGGTTAACTATATACAGGCACAAATGTCTCTGAAACAGCTTTTTAATTGGGGACTCCCAAGGCCAAACAGCCTACCCCTGCTCCCAGGGATTATTGAGCAGTAAATGGTTAACTAGATACAGCACAGAGTATCTGAAACAGCTTTTTAATTGGGGCTCCCGAGGCCACGCTGCCTGTCCCCTGCTCCCAGGGATTATTGAGCAGTAATTGGTTAACTATATACAGCACAGAGGCCACTGAAACAGCTTTTTTAATTGGCGGCTCCCGAGGCCACACTGTCTGTCCCCTGCTCCCATGGATTATTGAGCAGTAAATGATTATCTATATATAGCACAGAGGTCTCTGAAACAGCTTTTTATGGGGAGCTCCCGAGGCCTCACTGCCTGTCCCCTGCTCCCAGGGATTATTGAGCAGTAAATGGTTAAATACGTACAGCATAGAGGTCTCTGACACAGCCATTTAATTGGGGGCTCCTGAAACCACACTGCCTTTCCCCTGCTGCCAGGGATTATTGGGAAGTAAATGGTTAACTGTATACAGCACAGAGGTCTCCCAAACAGCTTTTTCATTGGGTGCTGCGAGGCCACACTGCCTGTCCCCTCGTCCAAGGGATTATTGAGCAGTAAATGGTTAACTATATACACGCGCAGTGTTCTCTGACACAGCATTTTAATTGGGGGCTCCCGGACCACACTGCCTGTCCCCTGCTCCCAGGGATTATTGAGCAGTAAATGGTTAACTATATACTGCACAGAGTATCTGAAACAGCTTTTTAATTGGGGGCTCCCGAGGCCACACTGCCTGTCCCATGCTCCCAGGGATTATTGAGCAGTAAATGGTTAACTATATACAGCACAGAGGTCTCTGAAGCAGCTTTTTAATTGGGGGCTCCCGAGGCCACACTGCCTGTCCCCTGCTCCCAGGGATTATTGAGCAGTAAATGGTTAACTATATAATGGCACAGAGGTCTCTGAAACAGCTTTTTAATTGGGGGCTTCCGAGGCCAAACTGCCTTCCCCCTGCTTCCAGGGATTATTGAGCAGTAAATGGTTAACTATGTACAGGCACAGAGGTCTCTGAAACAGCTTTTTAATTGGAGACTCCCGAAGCCACACTGTCTGCCCCCTGCTCCCAGGGATTATTGAGCAGTAAATGGTTAACTAATACAGGCACAGAGGTCTCTGAAACAGCTTTTTAATTGGGGGCTCCGGAGGCCACACTGTCTGTCCCCTGCTCCCAGGGATTATTGAGCAGTAAATGATTAACTATATACAGCACAGAGGTCTCTGAAACAGCGTTTTAATTGGGGTCTCCCGGACTACACTGCCTGTCCCCTGCTCCCAGGGATTATTGAGAAGCAAATGGTTAACTATATACTGCTCAGAGGTCTCTGAAACAGCTTTTTAATTGGGGGCTCCCGGACTACACTGCCTGTCCCCTGCTCCCAGGGATTATTGAGCAGTAAATAGTTAATTATATACAGCACAGAGGTCTCTGAAACAGCTTTTTAATTGGGGGCTCCCGAGCCCACACTGCCTGTCCCCTGCTCCCATCGATTATTGAGCAGTAAATGGTTAACTATATACAGCACAGAGTATCTGAAACACCTTTTTAACTGGGGGCTCCCGAGGCCACACTGCCCGTCCCCTGCTCCCAGTGATTATTGAGCAGTAAATGGTTAACCTTGTACAGCACAGATGTCTCTGAAACAGCCTTTTAATTGGGGGCTCCCGAGGCCACACTGCCTGTACCCTGCTCCCAGGGATTATTGGGAAGTAAATGGTTAACTATATACAGGCGCAGAGGTCACTGAAACAGCTTTTTAATTGGAGGCTCCCGGGGCCACGCTGCCTGACCCTTGCTCTCAGGGATTATTGAGCAGTAAATGGTTAACTATATACAGGCACAGAGGTCTCTGAAACAGCTTTTTAATTGGGGGCTCCCGTAACCACACTGCCTGTCCCCTGCTCCCAGGGATTATTGAGCTGTAAATGGTTAACTATATACAGCACAGAAGTCTCTGAAACAGCCTTTTAATTGGGGCTCCCGAGGCCACACTGCCTGTCCCCTGCTCCCAGGGATTATTGAGCAGTAAATGGTTAACTATATACAGCACAGAGCATCTGAAACAGCTTTTTAATTGGGGACTCCCAAGGCCACACTGCCTGTCCCCTGCTCCCAGGGATTATAGAGCAGTAAATGGTTAACTATATACAGACGCAGAGATCACTGAAACAGCTTTTTAATTGGGGGCTCCCGAGGCCACACTGCCTGTCCCCTGCTCCCAGGGATTATTGAGAAGTAAATGGTTAATTATATACAGCACAGAGGTCTCTGAAACAGCTTTTTAATTGGGGGCTCCCAAGGCCTCACTGGCTGTCCCCTGCTCCCAGGGATTATTGGAAAGTACACGGTTAACTATATACAGCATAGAAGTCTCTGAAACAGCTTTTTAATTGGGGGCACCCGAATCCAAACTACCTGTTTCCTGCTCCCAGGGATTATTGGGACGGACACGGTTAACTATATACAGCATAGAGGTCTCTGAAACAGCTTTTTAATTGGGGGCTCCCGAGGCCAAACTGCCTTCCCCCTGCTTCCAGGGATTATTGAGCAGTAATTGGTTAACTATATACAGGCATAAAGGTCTCTGAAACAGCTTTTTAATTGGGGACTCCCAAGGCCAAACAGCCTACCCCTGCTCCCAGGGATTATTGAGCAGTAATTGGTTAACTATATACAGGACAGAGGTCTCTGAAACAGCTTTTTAATTGGGGGCTCCCGAGGCCACACTGTCTGTCCCCTGCTCCCAGGGATTATTGAGCAGTAAATGGTTAACTACATATAGCACAGAGGTCTCTGAAACAGTTTTATAATTGGGGGCCCCCGAGGCCAAACTGCCTGTCCCCTGCTCCCAGGGATTATTGAGCAGTAAATGGTTCACTATATACACCACAGAGGTCACTGAAACAGCTTTTTAATTGGGGGCTCCCGGAGCCACACTGCCTGTCTCCTGCTCCCAGGGATTATTGAGCAGTAAATGGTTAAATACGTACAGCACAGAGGTCTCTGAAACAGCTTTTTAATTGGCGGCTCCCGAGGCCACACTGCCTGACCCCTGCTCCCAGTGTTTATTCAGCAGTAAATGGTTAACCTTGTACAGCACAGATGTCTCTGAAACAGCCTTTTAATTGGGGGCTCCCGAGGCCACACTGCCTGTCCCCTACTCACAGGGATTATTGGGAAGTAAATGGTTGACTGTATACAGCACAGAGGTCTCCCAAACAGCTTTTTCATTGGGTGCTGCGAGGCCACACTGCCTGTCCCCTGCTCCCAGGGATTATTGAGCAGTAAATGGTTAACTATATACAGCACAGAGGTATCTGAAACAGCTTTTTAATTGGGGGCTCCCGGACCACACTGCCTGTCCCTGCTCCCAGGGATTATTGAGCAGTAAATGGTTAACGATATACTGCACAGAGGTCACTGAAACAGCTTTTTAATTGGGGGCGCCTGAGGCCACGCTGCCTGTACCCTGCTCCCAGGGATTATTGAGTAGTAAATGGTTAACTCTATACAGGCACAGAGGTCTCTGAAACAGCTTTTTAATTGGGGGCTCCCGGACCTCACTGCCTGTCTCTGCTCCCAGGGATAATTGAGCAGTAAATGGTTAACTATATACAGCACAGAGTATCTGAAACAGCTTTTTAATTGGTGACTCACAAGGCCAAACTGCCTGTCCCCTGCTCCCAGGGATTATTGAGCAGGAAATGGTTAACTATATAATGCACAGTGGCCTCTGAAACAGCTTTTTAATTGGGGGCTCCCCAGGCCACACTGCCTGTCCCCTGCTCCCAGGGATTGTTGAGCAGTAAATGGTTAACTATATACAGCTCAGAGGTCACTGATTCAGCTTTTTAATTGGGGGCTCCCAGAGCCACACTGCCTGTCCCCTGCTCCGAAGGATTATTGAGCAGTAAATGGTTAACTATAAAATGCACAGAGGCCTCTGAAACAGGTTTTTAATTGGGGGCTCCCAAGGCCACACTGCCTGTCCCCTGCTCCCAGGGATTATTGAGCAGTAAATGGTTAACTGTATACAGCACAGAGATCTCGGAAACAGCTTTTTAATTGGGGGATCCCGAGGCCAACCTGCCTGCCCCCTTCTCCCAGGGATTATTGAGAAGTAAGTGGATAACTCTGTACAGTACAGAGGTCTCTGAAACAGCTTTTTAATTGGGGGCTCCCGGAGCCACACTGCCTGTCCCCTGCTCCGAAGGATTAATGAGCTGTAAATGGTTAACTATATACATCACAGAGGTCTCTGAAACAGCTTTTTAATTGGGGGGCTCCCGAGGCAAACCTGCCTGCCCCCTTCTCCCAGTGATTATTGAGAAGTAAATGGATAACTCTGTACAGTACAGAGGTCTCAGAAACAGCTTTTTAATTGGGAGCACCCGAGACTACACTGCCTGTCCCCTGCTCCGAGGGATTATTGAGCAGTAAATGGTTAACTATATACATCACAGAGGTCTCTGAAACAGCTTTTTAATTGGGGGGCTCCCGAGGCAAACCTGCCTGCCCCCTTCTCCCAGGGATTATTGAGAAGTAAATGGATAACTCTGTACAGTACAGAGGTCTCAGAAACAGCTTTTTAATTGGGAGCACCCGAGACTACACTGCCTGTCCCCTGCTCCGAGGGATTATTGAGCAGTAAATGGTTAACTATATACAGCAAAGAGGTCTCTGAAACAGCTTTTTAAATGGGGGCTCCCGAGGCCACACTGCCTGTGCCCTGCTCGCAGGGATTATTGAGGAGTAAATGGTTAATTATATACAGCACAGAGGTCTCTGAAACAGCTTTTTAATTGGGAGCTCCCGGACCACACTGCCTGTCCCCTGCTCCCAGGGATTATTGAGGAGTAAATGGTTAATTATATACAGCACAGAAGTCTCTGAAACAGCCTTTTAATTGGGGCTCCCGAGGCCACACTGCCTGTCCCCTCCTCCCAGAGATTATTGAGCAGTAAATGGTTAACTATGTACAGGCACAGATGTCTCTGAAACAGCTTTTTAATTGGGGGCTCCCGAGGCCACACTGCCTGTACCCTGCTCCCAGGGATTATTGAGCAGTAAATGGTTAACTATATACAGCACAGAGGTCTCTGAAACACCTTTTTAACTGGGGGCTCCCGAGGCCACACTGCCTGTCCCCTGCTCCCAGGGATTATTGAGCAGTAAATGGTTAACTATATACAGCACAGAGTATCTGAAACAGCTTTTTAATTGGGGGCTCCCGAGGCCACACTGCCTGTCCCCTGCTCCCAGGGATTATTGAGCAGTAAATGGTTAACTATATACAGCACAGAGTATCTGAAACAGCTTTTTAATTGGGGGCCCCTGAGGCCAAACTGCCTGTCCCCTGCTCCCAGGGATTATTGAGCAGTAAATGGTTAACTATATACAGGCACAAAGGTCTCTGAAACAGCTTTTTAATTGGTGACTCATAAGGCCAAACTGCCTGTCCCCTGCTCCCCGGGATTATTGAGCAGTAAATGGTTAACTATATAATGCACAGTGGCCTCTGAAACAGCTTTTTAATTGGGGGCTCCCCAGGCCACACTGCCTGTCCCCTGCTCCCAGGGATTGTTGAGCAGTAAATGGTTAACTATATACAGCACAGAGGTCACTGATTCAGCTTTTTAATTGGGGGCTCCCAGAGCCACACTGCCTGTCCCATGCTCCGAAGGATTATTGAGCAGTAAATGGTTAACTACAAAATGCACAGAGGCCTCTGAAACAGCTTTTTAATTGGGGGCTCCCAAGGCCACACTGCCTGTCCCCTGCTCCCAGGGATTATTGAGCAGTAAATGGTTAACTGTATACAGCACAGAGATCTCGGAAACAGCTTTTTAATTGGGGGATCCCGAGGCCAACCTGCCTGCCCCCTTCTCCCAGGGATTATTGAGAAGTAAATGGATAACTCTGTACAGTACAGAGGTCTCTGAAACAGCTTTTTAATTGGGAGCACCCGAGGCTACACTGCCTGTCCCCTGCTCCGAAGGATTAATGAGCAGTAAATGGTTAACTATATACAGCAAAGAGGTCTCTGAAACAGCTTTTTAAATGGGTGCTCCCGGACCACACTGCCTGTCCCTTGCTCCCAGGGATTATTGAGCAGTAAATGGTTAACTATATACAGCACAGAGGTCTCTGAAACAGCTTTTAATTTGGGGGCTCCCGAGGCCACACTGCCTGTGCCCTGCTCCCAGGGATTATTGAGAAGTAAATGGTTAACTATATACAGGCACAGAGGTCACTGAAACAGCTTTTTAATTGGAGGCACCCGAGGCCACGCTGCCTGTCCCCTGCTCTCAGGGATTATTGAGCAGTAAATGGTTAACTATATACAGGCACAGAGGTCTCTGAAACAGATTTTTAATTGCGGGCTCCCATAACCACACTGCCTGTCCCCTGCTCCCAGGGATTATTGAGCAGTAAATGGTTAACTATATACAGCACAGAGGTCTCTGAAACAGCTTTTTAATTGGGAGCTTCCGGACCACACTGCCTGTCCCCTGCTCAGAGGGATTATTGAGCAGTAAATGGTTAATTATATACAGCACAGAAGTCTCTGAAACAGCCTTTTAATTGGGGCTCCCGAGGCCACACTGCCTGTCCCCTCCTCCCAGGGATTATTGAGCAGTAAATGGTTAACTATATACAGGCACAGATGTCTCTGAAACAGCTTTTTAATTGGGGGCTCCCGAGGCCTCACTGCCTGTCCCCTGCTCCCAGGGATTATTGAGCAGTAAATGGTTAACTATATACAGCACAGAGGTCTCTGAAACACCTTTTTAACTGGGGGCTCCCGAGGCCACACTGCCTGTCCCCTGCTCCCAAGGATTATTGAGCAGTAAATGGTTAACTATATACAGCACAGAGTATCTGAAACAGCTTCTTAATTGGGGGCCCCTGAGGCCAAACTGCCTGTCCCCTGCTCCCAGGGATTATTGAGCAGTAAATGGTTAACTATATACAGGCACAAAGGTCTCTGAAACAGCTTTTTAATTGGTGACTCATAAGGCCAAACTGCCTGTCCCCTGCTCCCAGGGACTATTGAGCAGTAAATGGTTAACTATACAATGCACAGTGGCCTCTGAAACAGCTTTTTAATTGGAGGCTCCCCAGGCCACACTGCCTGTCCCCTGCTCCCAGGGATTGTTGAGCAGTAAATGGTTAACTATATACTGCACAGAGGTCACTGATTCAGCTTTTTAATTGGGGGCTCCCGAGGCCACACTGCCTGACCCCTGCTCCCAGGGATTATTGAGCAGTAAATGGTTAGCTATATACAGCACAGAGGTCACTGAAACAGCTTTTTAACTGGGGGCTCCCGAGGCCACACTGCCTGACCCCTGCTCCCAGGGATTATTGAGCAGTAAATGGTTAACTCTGTACAGCACAGAGGTCTCGGAAACAGTTTTTTAATTGGGGGCACCCGAGGCTACACTGCCTGTCCCCTGCTCCGAAGGATTATTGAGCAGTAAATGGTTAACTATATACAGGCGCAGAAGTCTCTGAAACAGCTTTTTAAATGGGTGCTCCCGGACCACACTGCCTGTCCCTTTCTCCCAGGGATTATTGAGCAGTAAATGGTTAACTATATGCAGGCGCAGAGGTCACTGAAACAGCTTTTTAATTGGGAGCTCCCGAGGCCACACTGCCTGACCCTTGCTCTCAGGGATTATTGAGCAGTAAATGGTTAACTATATACAGGCACAGATGTCTCTGAAACAGCTTTTTAATTGGGGGCTCCCGAGGCCACACTGCCTGTCCCCTGCTCCCAGGGATTATTGAGCAGTAAATGGTTAACTATATACAGCACAGAGGTCTCTGAAACAGCCTTTTAATTGGGGGCTCCCTTGGCCACACTGCCTGTCCCCTGCTCCAAGGGATTATTGAGCAGTAAATGGTTAACTCTATACAGGCACAGAGGTCTCCGAAACAGCTTTTTAATTGGGGGCTCCCGTGGCCACACTGCCTGACCCCTGTTCCCAGGGATTGCTGAGCAGTAAATGGTTAACTCTATACAGGCACAGAGATGTCTGAAACAGCTTTTTAATTGGGGGCTCCCGAGGCCAACCTGCCTGTCCCTTCTCCCAGGGATTATTGAGCAGTAAATGGTTAACTGTATAGAGGCGCAGAGATCACTGAAACAGCTTTTTAATTGGGGCTCCCAGACCACACTGCCTGTCCCCTGCTCCCAGGAATTATTGAGAAGTAAATGGTTAATTATATACAGCACAGAGGTCTCTGAAACAGCTTTTTAATTGGGGTCTCCCAAGGCCTCACTGGCTGTCCCCCGCTGCCAGGGGTTATTGAGAAGTAAATGGTTAACTATATACAGGCACAGAGGTCTCTGAAACAGCTTTTTAATTGGGAGCTCCCGAGGCCACACTGCCTGTCCCCTGCTCCCAGGGATTATTGGGAAGTACACGGTTAACTATATACAGCACAGAGGTCTCTGAAACAGCTTTTTAATTGGGGACTCCCGGAGCCACACTGCCTGTCCCCTGCTCCCACGAATTATTGAGCAATAATTGGTTAACTATATACAGCACAGAGGCCTCTGAAACAGTTTTTTTAATTGGGGGCTCCCGAAGCCACACTGCCTGTCCCCTGCTCCCAGGGATTATTGAGCAGTAAATGGTTAACTATATACAGCACAGAGGTCTCTGAAACACCTTTTTAACTGGGGGTCCCGAGGCCACACTGCCTGTCCCCTGCTCCCAGGGATTATTGAGCAGTAAATGGTTAACTATATACTGCATATATGTCTCTGAAACATCTTTTTAATTGGAGGCTCTCGAGACCACACTGCCTGTCCCCTGCAACCAGGGATTATTGAGCAGTAAATGGTGAACTATATACAGCACAGAGTATCTGAAACAGCTTTTTAATTGGGGGCTCCCGGAGCCACACAGCCTGTCCGCTGCTCCCAGGGATTATTGAGCAGTAAATGGTTAACTATGTACAGCACAGAAGTCTCTGAAACGGCCTTATAATTGGGGCTCGCGAGGCCACACTGCCTGTCCCCTGCTCCAAGGGATAATTGAGCAGTAAATGGTTAACTCTATACAGGCACAGAGGTCTCTGAAACAGCTTTTTAATTGGGGGCTCCCGAGGCCACACTGCCTGACCCCTGTTCCCAGGGATTGCTGAGCAGTAAATGGTTAACTCTATACAGGCACAGAGATGTCTGAAACAGCTTTTTAATTGGGGGCTCCCGAGGCCACACTGCCTGTCCCCTGCTCAGAGGGATTATTGAGCAGTAAATGGTTAACTATATACAGCACAGAGGTCTCTGAAACACCTTTTTAACTGGGGGCTCCCGAGGCCACACTGCCTGTCCCCTGCTCCCAGGGATTATTGAGCAGTAAATGGTTAACTATATACAGGCACAGAGGTCTCTGAAACAGCTTTTTAATTGGGAGCTCCCGAGGCCACACTGCCTGTCCCCTGCTCCCAGGGATTATTGGGAAGTACACGGTTCACTATATACAGCATAGAGGTGTCTGAAACAGCTTTTTAATTCGGGGCTCCCGAGGCCAAACTGCCTGTCCCCTGCTCCCAGGGATTATTGAGCAGTAAATGGTTAACTATATACAGGCGCAGAGGTCTCTGAAACAGCTTATTAATTGGGAGCTCCCGAGGCCACGCTGCCTGTCCCCTGCTCTCAGGGATTATTGAGCAGTAAATGGTTAACTATATACAGGCACAGATGTCTCTGAAACAGCTTTTTAATCGGGGGCTCCCGAGGCCACACTGCCTGTCCCCTGCTCCCAGGGATTATTGAGCAGTAAATGGTTAACTATATACAGGCACAGATGTCTCTGAAACAGCTTTTTAATTGGGGGCTCCCGAGGCCACACTGCCTGTCCCCTGCTCCCAGGGATTATTGAGCAGTAAATGGTTAACTATATACAGCACAGAGGTCTCTGAAACAACCTTTTAATTGGGGGCTCCCGAGGCCACACTGCGTGTCCCCTGCTCCCAGGGATTATTGAGCAGTAAATGGTTAACTATGTACAGCACAGAAGTCTCTGAAACGGCCTTTTAATTGGGGCTCCCGAGGCCACACTGCCTGTCCCCTGCTCCAAGGGATTATTGAGCAGTAAATGGTTAACTCTATACAGGCACAGAGGTCTCTGAAACAGCTTTTTAATTGGGGGCTCCCGAGGCCACACTGCCTGACCCCTGTTCCCAGGGATTGCTGAGCAGTAAATGGTTAACTCTATACAGGCACAGAGATGTCTGAAACTGCTTTTTAATTGGGGGCTCCCGAGGCCAACCTGCCTGTCCCTTCTCCCAGGGATTATTGAGCAGTAAATGGTTAACTGTATACAGCACAGAGGCCTCTGAAACAGGTTTTTTAATTGGGGGCTCCCGAAGCCACACTGTCTGTCCCCTGCTCCCAGGGATTATTGAGCGGTAAATGATTAACTATATACAGCACAGAGGTCTCTGAAACAGCTTTTTAATTGGGAGCTGCCGGACCACACTGCCTGTCCCCTGCTCAGAGGCATTATTGAGCAGTAAATGGTTAACTATATACAGCACAGAGTATCTGAAACACCTTTTTAACTGGGGGCTCCCGAGGCCACACTGCCTGTCCGTTGCTCCCAGGGATTATTGAGCAGTAAATGGTTAACTATATACAGCACAGATTATCTGAAACACCTTTTTAACTGGGGACTCCCGAGGCCACACTGCCTGTCCCCTGCTCGCAGGGATTATTGAGCGGTAAATGGTTAACTATATACAGCAGAGAGCATCTGAAACAGCTTTTTAATTGGGGGCCCCCGAGGCCAAACTGCCTGTCCCCTGCTCCCAGGGATTGTTGAGCAGTAAATGGTTAAGTATATGCAGGACAGAGGCCTCTGAAGCAGCTTTTTAATTGGGGGCTCCCAAGGCTACACCGCCTGTCCCCTGCTCCCAGGGATTATTGAGCAGTAATTGGTTAACTATATACAGCACAGAGGCCTCTGAAACAGTTTTTTTAAATGGGGGCTCCCGAAGCCACACTATCTGTCCCCTGCTCCCAGGGATTATTGAGCAGTAAATGATTAACTATATACTGCACAGAGGTCTCTGAAACAGCTTTTTAATTGGGAGCTCCCGGACCACACTGCCTGTCCCCTGCTCAGAGGCATTATTGAGCAGTAAATGGTTAAGTATATGCAGGACAGAGGCCTCTGAAGCAGCTTTTTAATTGGGGGCTCCCAAGGCTACACCGCCTGTCCCCTGCTCCCAGGGATTATTGAGCAGTAAATGGTTAACTGTATACAGCACAGAGGTCTCTGAAACAGTTTTTTAATTGGGGGCGCCTGAGGCCACACTGCCTGTAAACTGCTCCGAAGGATTATTGAGCAGTAAATGGTTAACTATATACAGGCGCAGAGGTCACTGAAACAGCTTTTTAAATGGGTGCTCCCGGACCACACTGCCTGTCCCTTGCTCCCAGAGATTATTGAGCAGTAAATGGTTAACTTTATACAGGCGCAGAGGTCACTGAAACAGCTTTTTAATTGGGGGCTCCCGAGGCCACACTGCCTGACCCTTGCTCTCAGGGATTATTGAGCAGTAAATGGTTAACTATATACAGGCACAGAGGTCTCTGAAACAGCTTTTTAATTGGGGGCTCCCGAGCCCACACTGCCTGTCCCCTGCTCCCAGGGATTATTGAGCTGTAAATAGTTAACTATATACAGCACAGAAGTCTCTGAAACAGCCTTTTCATTGGGGCTCCGAGGCCACACTGCCTGTTCCCTGCTCCAAGGGATTATTGAGCAGTAAATGGTTAACTCTATACAGGCACAGAGGTCTCTGAAACAGCTTTTTAATTGGGGGCTCCCGAGGCCACACTGCCTGACCCCTGTTCCCAGGGATTGCTGAGCAGTAAATGGTTAACTCTATACAGGCACAGAGATGTCTGAAACAGCTTTTTAATTGGTGGCTCCCGAGGCCAACCTGCCTTTCTTTTCTCCCAGGGTTTATTGAGAAGTAAATGGTCAACTACATAAAGCACAGAGGACTCTGAAACAGCTTTTTAATTGAGGGCTCCCGGACCACACTGCCTGTCCCCTGCTCCCAGGGATTATTGAGAAGTAAATGGTTAATTATATACAGCACAGAGGTCTCTGAAACAGCTTTTTAATTGGGGGCTCGCAAGGCCACACTGCCTGTCCCCTGCTCCCAGGGATTATTGGGAAGTACACGGTTAACTATATACAGCATAGAGGTCTCTGAAACAGCTTTTTAATTGGGGACTCCCGAAGCCACACTGTCTGTCCCCTGCTCCCAGGGATTATTGAGCAGTACATGATTAACTATATACAGCACAGAGGTCCCTGAAACAGCTTTTTAATTGGGCGCTCCCGGTCCACACTGCCTGTCCCCTGCTCAGAGGGATTATTGAGCAGGAAATGGTTAACTTTATACAGCACAGAGTATCTGAAACACCTTTTTAACTTGGGGCTCCCGAGGCCACACTGCCTGTCCCCTGCTCCCAGGGTTTATTGAGCAGTAAATGGTTAACTGTATACAGCACAGAGTATCTGGAACACCTTTTTAATTGGGGGCTCCCGAGGCCACACTGCCTGTCCCCTGCTCCCAGGGATTATTGAGCAGTAAATGGTTAACTATATACAGCACAGAGGTCTCTGAAACAGCTTTTTAATTGGGGGCTCCCGAGGCCACACTGCCTGCCCCCTGCTCCCAGGGATTATTGAGCAGTAAATGGTTAACTATATACAGCACAGAGGTCTCTGAAACAGCTTTTTAATTGGGGGCTCCTGAGGCCACACTGCCTGTTCCCTGCTCCCAGGGATTATTGATAATTAAATGGTTAACCATATACAGCACAGAGGTCTCTGAATCAGCTTTTTAATTGGGGTTCTCGAGGCCACACTGCGTGACCACTGCTCCCAGGGATTATTGAGCAGTAAATGGTTAAATACCTACAGCACAGAGGTCTCTGAAACAGCTTTTTAATTGGGGGCTCACGGACCACACTGCCTGTCCCCTGCTCCCAGGGATTATTGAGCAGTAAATGGTTAACTATATACAGGCACAGAGGTCTCTGAAACAGCTTTTTAATTGGCGGCTCCCGAGGCCACACAGCCTGTCCCCTGCTCCCAGGGATTATTGAGCAGTAAATGGTTAACTATATACAGCAAAGAGGTCTCTGACACAGCATTTTAATTGGGGTCTCCCGGACCACACTGCCTGACCCCTGCTCCCAGGGATTATTGAGCAGTAAATGGTTAGCTATATACAGCACACAGGTCTCTGAAACAGCTTTTTAATTGGGCCCTCCCGAGGCCACCCTGCCTGCCCCCTGCTCCCAGGGATTATTGAGCAGTAAATGGTTAACCATATACAGCAAAGAAGTCTCTGAAACAGCTTTTTAATTTGGGGCTCACGGACCACACTGCCTGTCCCCTGCTCCCAGGCATTATTGAGAAGCAAATGGTTAACTATATACAGCACAGAGGTCTCTGAAACAGCTTTTTAATTGGGGGCTCCCGAGGCCACACTGCCTGTTCCCTGCTCCCAGGGATTATTGAGCAGTAAATGTTTAACTATATACAGCACAGAGGTCTCTGACACAGCATTTTAATTGGGGTCTCCCGGACCACACTGCCTGACCCCTGCTCCCAGGGATTATTGAGCAGTAAATGGTTAGCTATATACAGCACACAGGTCTCTGAAACAGCTTTTTAATTGGGGGCTCCCGAGGCCACCCTGCCTGCCCCCTGCTCCCAGGGATTATTGAGCAGTAAATGGTTAACCATATACAGCAAAGACGTCTCTGAAACAGCTTTTTAATTGGGGGCTCACGGACCACACTGCCTGTCCCCTGCTCCAAGGGACTATTGAGAAGTAAATGGATAACTATATACAGCACAGAAGTCTCTGAAACAGCTTTTTAATTGGGGGCTTCCGAGGCCACACTGCCTGCTCCCAGCTCCCAGGGATTATTGAGAAGTAAATGGTTAATTATATACTGCACAGAGGTCTCTGAAACAGCTTTTTAATTGTGGGCTCCCGGACCACACTGCCTGTCCCCTGCTCCCAGGGTTTATTGAGCAGTAAATGGTTAACTATATACAGGCACAGAGGTCTCTGAAACAGCTTTTTAATTGGGGCTCCCGAGGCCACACTGCCTGACCCCTGCTCCCAGGGATTATTGAGCAGTAAATGGTTAACCATATACAGCAAAGACGTCTCTGAAACAGCTTTTTAATTTGGGGCTCACGGACCACACTGCGTGTCCCCTGCTCCCAGGGATTATTGAGAAGCAAATGGTTAACTATATACAGCACAGAGGTCTCTGAAACAGCTTTTTAATTGCGGGCTCCCGAGGCCACACTGCCTATTCCCTGCTCTCAGGGATTATTGAGCAGTAAATGGTTAACTATATACAGCACAGAGGTCTCTGACACAGCATTTTAATTGGGGGTCTCCCGGACCACACTGCCTGACCCCTGCTCCCAGGGATTATTGAGCAGTAAATGGTTAGCTATATGCAGCACACAGGTCTCTGAAACAGCTTTTTAATTGGGGGCTCCCGAGGCCACCCTGCCTGCCCCCTGCTCCCAGGGATTACTGAGCAGTAAATGGTTAACCATATACAGCAAAGACGTCTCTGAAACAGCTTTTTAATTGGGGGCTCACGGACCACACTGCCTGTCCCCTGCTCCAAGGGACTATTGAGAAGTAAATGGTTAACTATATACAGCACAGAGGTCTCTGAAACAGCTTTTTAATTGGGGGCTTCCGAGGCCACACTGCCTGCTCCCTGCTCCCAGGGATTATTGAGAAGTAAATGGTTAATTATATACTGCACAGAGGTCTCTGAAACAGCTTTTTAATTGTGGGCTCCCGGACCACACTGCCTGTCCCCTGCTCCCAGGGTTTATTGAGCAGTAAATGGTTAACTATATACAGGCATAGAGGTCTCTGAAACAGCTTTTTAATTGGGGGCTCCCGAGTCCACACTGCCTATCCCCTACTCACAGGGATTATTGAGCAGTAAATGGTTAACTATATACAGCACAGAGTATCTGAAACACCTTTTTAACTGGGGGCTCCCGAGGCCACACTGCCTGACCCCTGCTCCCAGGGATTATTGAGCAGTCAATGGTTAAATACGTACAGCACAGAGGTCTCTGAAACAGCCATTTAATTGGGGGCTCCTGAGGCCACACTGCCTTTTCCCTGCTGCCAGGGATTATTGGGAAGTAAATGGTTAACTGTATACAGCACAGACGTCTCCCAAACAACTTTTTCATTGGGTGCTGAGAGGCCACACTGCCTGTCCCCTGCTCCAAGGGATTATTGAGCAGTAAATGGTTAACTATATACAGCACAGAGTATCTGAAACAGCTTTTTAATTGGGGGCTCCCGAGGCCACACTGCCTGTCCCCTGCTCCCAGGGATTATTGAGCAGTAAATGTTTAACCCTGTACAGCACAAAGGTCTCCCAAACAGCTTTTTCATTGGGGGCTCCCGAGGCCACACTGCCTGACCCCTGCTCCCAGGGATTATTGAGCAGTAAATGGTTAACTATATACAGGCACAGAGGTCACTGAAACAGCTTTTTAATTGGGGTCTCCCGGACCACCCTGCCTGTCCCCTGCTCCCAGGGATTATTGAGCAGTAAATGGTTAACTATATACAGCACAGAGGTCTCTGACACAGCATTTTAATTGGGGGCTCCCGGACCACACTGCCTGTCCCCTGCTCCCAGGGATTATTGAGCAGTAAATGGTTAACTATATACAGCACAGAGGTCTCTGACACAGCATTTTAATTGGGGGCTCCCGGACCACACTGCCTGTCCCCTGCTCCCAGGGATTATTGAGCAGTAAATGGTTAACTATATACAGCACAGAGTATCTGAAACAGCTTTTTAATTGGGGGTTCCCGAGGCCACACTGCCTGACCCCTGCTCCCAGGGATTATTGAGAAGTAAATGGTTAACTATATACTGCACAGAGGTCCCTGATTCAGCTTTTTAATTGGGGGCTCCCGAGGCCACACTGCCTGTCCCCTGCTCCCAGGGATTATTGAGCAGTAAATGTTTAACCCTGTACAGCACAGAGGTCTCCCAAACAGCTTTTTCATTGGGGGCTCCCGAGGCCACACTGCCTGTCCCCTGCTCCCAGGGATTATTGAGCAGTAAATGGTTAACTATATACTGGTGCAGTGGTCTCTGACACGGCATTTTAACTGGTGGGCCCCTGACCACACTGCCTGTCCCCTGCTCCCAGGCATTATTGAGCAGTAAATGGTTAAATATATACAGCACAGAGGTCTCTGAAACAGCTTTTTAATTCGGGGCTCCCGAGGCCAAACTGCCTGTCCCCTGCTCCCAGGGATTAGTGAGCAGTAATTGGTTAACTATATACAGCACAGAGGCCTCTGAAACAGTTTTTTTAAATGGGTGCTCCCGGACCACACAGCCTGTCCCCTGCTCCCAGGGATTATTGAGCAGTAAATGGTTAACTATATACAGGCGCAGAGGTCTCTGAAACAGCTTTTTAATTGGGAGCTCCCGAGGCCACACTGCCTGTCCCCTGCTCCCAGGGATTATTGAGCAGTAAATGGTTAACTATATACAGCACAGAGGTCTCTGAAACAGCTTTTTAATTGGGGGGATCCCGAGGCCACACTGCCTGCCCCCTGCTCCCAGGGATTATTGAGCAGTAAATGGTTAACTATATACAGCACAGAGGTCTCTGAAACAGCTTTTTAATTGGGGGCTCCTGAGGCCACACTGCCTGTTCCCTGCTCCCAGGGATTATTGATAATTAAATGGTTAACCATATACAGCACAGAGGTCTCTGAATCAGCTTTTTAATTGGGGTTCTCGAGGCCACACTGACTGTCCCCTGCTCCCAGGGATTATTGAGCAGTAAATGGTTAAATACGTACAGCACAGAGGTCTCTGAAACAGCTTTTTAATTGGCGGCTCCAGCGGCCACACAGCCTGTCCCCTGCTCCCAGGGATTATTGAGCAGTGAATGGTTAACTATATACAGCAAAGAGGTCTCTGACACAGCATTTTAATTGGGGTCTCCCGGACCACACTGCCTGACCCCTGCTCCCAGGGATTATTGAGCAGTAAATGGTTAGCTATATACAGCACAGAGTTCTCTGAAACAGCTTTTTAATTGGGGGCTCCCGAGGCCACACTGCCTGTTCCCTGCTCCCAGGGATTATTGAGCAGTAAATGGTTAGCTATATACAGCACAGAGGTCTCCGACACAGCATTTTAATTGGGGTCTCCCGGACCACACTGCCTGACCCCTGCTCCCAGGGATTATTGAGCAGTAAATGGTTAACTATATACAGCACACAGGTCTCTGAAACAGCTTTTTAATTGGGGGCTCCCGAGGCCACGTTGCCTGCCCCCTGCTCCCAGGGATTATTGAGCAGTAAATGGTTAACCATATACAGCAAAGACGTCTCTGAAACAGCTTTTTAATTGGGGGCTCACGGACCACACTGCCTGTCCCCTGCTCCAAGGGACTATTGAGAAGTAAATGGTTAACTATATACAGCACAGAGGTCTCTGAAACAGCTTTTTAATTGGGGGCTTCCGAGGCCACACTGCCCGCTCCCTGCTCCCAGGGATTATTGAGAAGTAAATGGTTAATTATATACTGCACAGTGGTCTCTGAAACAGCTTTTTAATTGTGGGCTCCCGGACCACACTGCCTGTCCCCTGCTCCCAGGGTTTATTGAGCAGTAAATGGTTAACTATATACAGGCACAGAGGTCTCTGAAACAGCTTTTTAATTGGGGGCTCCCGAGTCCACACTGCCTATCCCCTACTCCAAGGGATTATTGAGCAGTAAATGGTTAACTATATACAGCACAGAGTATCTGAAACACCTTTTTAACTGGGGGCTCCCGAGGCCACACTGGCTGACCCCTGCTCCCAGGGATTATTGAGCAGTAAATGGTTAACCATATACAGTAAAGACGTGTCTGAAATAGCTTTTTAATTTGGGGCTCACGGACCACACTGCGTGTCCCCTGCTCCCAGGGATTATTGAGAAGCAAATGGTTAACTATATACAGCACAGAGGTCTCTGAAACAGCTTTTTAATTGGGGGCTCCCGAGGCCACACTGCCTGTTCCCTGCTCTCAGGGATTATTGAGCAGTAAATGGTTAACTATATACAGCACAGAGGTCTCTGACACAGCATTTTAATTGGGGTCTCCCGGACCACACTGCCTGACCCCTGCTCCCAGGGATTATTGAGCAGTAAATGGTTAGCTATATACAGCACACAGGTCTCTGAAACAGCTTTTTAATTGGGGGCTCCCGAGGCCACCCTGCCTGCCCCCTGCTCCCAGGGATTACTGAGCAGTAAATGGTTAACCATATACAGCAAAGACGTCTCTGAAACAGCTTTTTAATTGGGGGCTCACGGACCACACTGCCTGTCCCCTGCTCCAAGGGACTATTGAGAAGTAAATGGTTAACTATATACAGCACAGAGGTCTCTGAAACAGCTTTTTAATTGGGGGCTTCCGAGGCCACACTGCCTGCTCCCTGCTCCCAGGGATTATTGAGAAGTAAATGGTTAATTATATACTGCACAGAGGTCTCTGAAACAGCTTTTTAATTGTGGGCTGCCGGACCACACTGCCTGTCCCCTGCTCCCAGGGTTTATTGAGCAGTAAATGGTTAACTACATACAGGCACAGAGTATCTGAAACACCTTTTTAACTGGGGGCTCCCGAGGCCACACTGCCTGACCCCTGCTCCCAGGGATTATTGAGCAGTAAATGGTTAACCATATACAGCAAAGACGTCTCTGAAACAGCTTTTTAATTTGGGGCTCACGGACCACACTGCGTGTCCCCTGCTCCCAGGGATTATTGAGAAGCAAATGGTTAACTATATACAGCACAGAGGTCTCTGAAACAGCTTTTTAATTGGGGGCTCCCGAGGCCACACTGCCTGTTCCCTGCTCTCAGGGATTATTGAGCTGTAAATGGTTACCTATATACAGCACAGAGGTCTCTGACACAGCATTTTAATTGGGGTCTCCCGGACCACACTGCCTGACCCCTGCTCCCAGGGATTATTGAGCAGTAAATGGTTAGCTATATACAGCACACAGGTCTCTGAAACAGCTTTTTTAATTGGGGGCTCCCGAGGCCACCCTGCCTGCCCCCTGCTCCCAGGGATTACTGAGCAGTAAATGGTTAACCATATACAGCAAAGACGTCTCTGAAACACCTTTTTAATTGGGGGCTCACGGACCACACTGCCTGTCCCCTGCTCCAAGGGACTATTGAGAAGTAAATGGTTAACTATATACAGCACAGAGGTCTCTGAAACAGCTTTTTAATTGGGGGCTTCCGAGGCCACACTGCCTGCTCCCTGCTCCCAGGGATTATTGAGAAGTAAATGGTTAATTATATACTGCACAGAGGTCTCTGAAACAGCTTTTTAATTGTGGGCTCCCGGACCACACTGCCTGTCCCCTGCTCCCAGGGTTTATTGAGCAGTAAATGGTTATCTATATACAGCACAGAGGTCTCTGAAACAGCTTTTTAATTGGGGGCTCCCGAGTCCACACTGCCTATCCCCTACTCACAGGGATTATTGAGCAGTAAATGGTTAACTACATACAGCACAGAGGTCTCTGAAACAGCTTTTTAATTGGGGGCTCCCGAGTCCACACTGCCTATCCCCTACTCACAGGGATTATTGAGCAGTAAATGGTTAACTATATACAGCACAGAGTATCTGAAACACCTTTTTAACTGGGGGCTCCCGAGGCCACACTGCCTGACCCCTGCTCCCAGGGATTATTGAGCAGTAAATGGTTAAATACGTACAGCACAGAGGTCTCTGAAACAGCCATTTGATTGGGGGCTCGTGAGGCCACACTGCCTTTTCCCTGCTGCCAGGGATTATTGGGAAGTAAATGGTTAACTGTATACAGCGCAGAGGTCTCCGAAACAGCTTTTTAATTGGGGGCTCCCGGACCACACTGCCTGTCCCCTGCTCCCAGGGATTATTTAGCAGTAAATGGTTAACTAGATACAGCACTGAGTATCTGAAACAGCTTTTTAATTGGGGGCTCCCGAGGCCACACTGCCTGTCCCCTGCTCCCAGGGATTATTGAGAAGTAAATGGTTAACTATATACTGCACAGAGGTCACTGATTCAGCTTTTTAATTGGGTGCTCCCTGACCACACTGCCTGTCCCCTGCTCCCAGGGATTATTGAGCAGTAAATGGTTAAATATATACAGCACAGAGGTCTCTGAAACAGCTTTTTAATTGCGGGTTCCCGAGGCCACACTGCCTGAACCCTGCTCCCAGGGATTATTGAGAAGTAAATGGTTAACTATATACTGCACAGAGGTCACTGATTCAGCTTTTTAATTGGGGGCTCCCGAGGCCACACTGCCTGTCCCCTGCTCCCAGGGATTATTGAGCAGTAAATGTTTAACCCTGTACAGCACAAAGGTCTCCCAAACAGCTTTTTCATTGGGGGCTCCCGAGGCCACACTGCCTGTCCCCTGCTCCCAGGGATTATTGAGCAGTAAATGGTTAACTATATACAGGTGCAGTGGTCTCTGACACTTCATTTTAACTGGTGGGCCCCTGACCACACTGCCTGTCCCCTGCTCCCAGGGATTATTGAGCAGTAAATGGTTAAATATATACAACACAGAGGTCTCTGAAACAGCTTTTCAATTGGGGGTTCCCGAGGCCACACTGCCTGTCCCCTGCTCCCAGGGATTATTGGGAAGTACACGGTTCACCATATACAGCATAGAGGTCTCTGAAACAGCTTTTTAATTCGGGGCTCCCGAGGCCAAACTGCCTGTCCCCTGCTCCCAGGGATTAGCGAGCAGTATTTGGTTAACTATATACAGCACAGAGGCCTCTGAAACAGTTTTTTTAAATGGGTGCTCCCGGACCACACTGCCTGTCCCTTGCTCCCAGGCATTATTGAGCAGTAAATGGTTAACTATATACAGGCGCAGAGGTCACTGAAACAGCTTTTTAATTGGGGGCTCCCGAGGCCACACTGCCTGACCCTTGCTCTCAGGGATTATTGAGCAGTAAATGGTTAACTATATACAGGCACAGAGGTCTCTGAAACAGTTTTTTAATTGTGGGCTCCCGAGGCCGCACTGCCTGTCCCCTGCTCCCAGGGATTATTGAGCAGTAAATAGTTAACTATATACAGCACAGAAGTCTCTGAAACAGCCTTTTAATTGGGGCTCCGAGGCCACACTGCCTGTTCCCTGCTCCAAGGGATAATTGAGCAGTAAATGGTTAACTCTATACAGGTACAGAGGTCTCTGAAACAGCTTTTTAATTGGGGGCTCCCGAGGCCACACTGCCTGACCCCTGTTCCCAGGGATTGCTGAGCAGTAAATGGTTAACTCTATACAGGCACAGAGATGTCTGAAACAGCTTTTTAATTGGGGGCTCCCGAGGCCAACCTGCCTGTCCCCTGCTCCCAGGGATTATTGAGAAGTAAATGGTTAACTGTATACAGGCGCAGAGATCACTGAAACAGCTTTTTAATTGGGGGCTCCCGGACCACACTGCCTGTCCCCTGCTCCCAGGGATTATTGAGAAGTAAATGGTTAATTATATACAGCACAGAGGTCTCTGAAACAGCTTTTTAATTGGGGGCTCCCAAGGCCTCACTGGCTGTCCCCCGCTGCCAGGGGTTATTGAGAAGTAAATGGTTAACTATATACAGGCACAGAGGTCTCTGAAACAGCTTTTTAATTGGGAGCTCCCGAGGCCACACTGCCTGTCCCCTGCTCCCAGGGATTATTGGGAAGTACACCGTTCACTTTATACAGCATAGAGGTCTCTGAAACAGGTTTTTATTTGGGGGTCCCGAGGCCAAACTCCCTTCCCCCTGCTTCCAGGGATTATTGAGCAGTAATTGGTTAACTATATACAGGCACAAAGGTCTCTGAAACAGCTTTTTAATTGGGGACTCCCAAGGCCAAACAGCCTACCCCTGCTCCCAGGGATTATTGAGCAGTAATTGGTTAACTATATACAGCACAGAGGTCTCTGAAACAGCTTTTTAATTGGGAGCTCCCGGACCACACTGCCTGTCCCCTGCTCCCAGGGATTATTGAGCAGTAAATGATTAACTATATACAGCACAGAGGTCTCTGAAACAGCTTTTTAATTGGGAGCTCCCGGAACACACTGCCTGTCCCCTGCTCAGAGAGATTATTGAGCAGTAAATGGTTAACTATATACAGCACAGAGTATCTGAAACACCTTTTTAACTGGGGGCTCCCGAGGCCACACTGCCTGTCCCCTGCTCCAAGGGATTATTGAGCAGTAAATGGTTAACTCTATACAGGCACAGAGGTCTCTGAAACAGCTTTTTAATTGGGGGCTCCCGAGGCCACACTGCCTGACCCCTGTTCCCTGGGATTGCTGAGCAGTAAATGGTTAACTCTATACAGGCACAGAGATGTCTGAAACAGCTTTTTAATTGGGGGCTCCCGAGGCCAACCTGCCTGTCCCTTCTCCCAGGGATTATTGAGCAGTAAATGGTTAACTGTATACAGGCGCAGAGATCACTGAAACAGCTTTTTAATTGGGGGCTCCCGGACCACACTGCCTGTCCCCTGCTCCCAGGGATTATTGAGAAGTAAATGGTTAATTATATACAGCACAGAGGTCTCTGAAACAGCTTTTTAATTGGGGGCTCCCAAGGCCTCACTGGCTGTCCCCCGCTGCCAGGGGTTATTGAGAAGTAAATGGTTAACTATATACAGGCACAGAGGTCTCTGAAACAGCTTTTTAATTGGGAGCTCCCGAGGCCACACTGCCTGTCCCCTGCTCCCAGGGATTATTGGGAAGTACACCGTTCACTTTATACAGCACAGAGTATCTGAAACACCTTTTTAACTGGGGGCTCCCGAGGCCACACTACCTGTCCCCTGCTCCCAGGGATTATTGAGCAGTAAATGGTTAAATACGTACAGTAAAGAGGTCTCTGAAACAGCTTTTTAATTGGGGGCTCCCGAGGCCACACTGCCTGTCCCCTGCTCCCAGGGATTATTGAGCAGTAAATGGTTAACTATATACAGCACAGAGGTCTCTGAAGTAGCTTTTTAATTGGGGTTCTGGAGGCCACACTGCCTGACCCCTGCTCCCAGGGATTATTGAGCAGTAAATGGTTAAATACGTACAGCACAGAAGTCTCTGAAACAGTCTTTTAATTGGGGGCTCCCGAGGCCACACTGCCTCTACCCTGCTCCCAGGGATTATTGAGCAGTAAATGGTTAGCTATATACAGCACACAGGTCACTGAAACAGCTTTTTAACTGGGGGCTCCCGAGGCCACACTGCCTCTACCCTGCTCCCAGGGATTATTGAGCAGTAAATGGTTAACTATATACAGCACAGAGGTCTCTGAAACAGCATTTTAATTGGCGGCTCCGGAGGCCACACTGCCTGTCCCCTGCTCCCAAGGATTATTGAGCAGTAAATGGTTAACTATATACAGCACAGAGGTCTCTGACACAGCTTTTTAATTGGGGGCTCCCGAGGCCACACTGCCTGTCCCCTGCTCCCAGGGATTATTGAGCAGTAAATGGTTAACTATATACAGCACAGAGGTCACTGATTCAGCTTTTTAATTGGGGGCTCCCGAGGCCACACTGCCTGTCCCCTGCTCCCAGGGATTATTGAGTAGTAAATGTTTAACCCTGTACAGCACAAAGGTCTCCCAAACAGCTTTTTCATTGGGGGCTCCTGAGGCCACGCTGCCTGTCCCCTGCTCCCAGGGATTATTGAGCAGTAAATGGTTAACTATATACAGGTGCAGTGGTCTCTGACACTGCATTTTAACTGGTGGGCCCCTGACCACACTGCCTGTCCCCTGCTCCCAGGGATTATTGAGCAGTAAATGGTTAAATATATACAGCACAGAGGTCTCTGAAACAGCTTTTCAATAGGGGATTCCCGAGGCCACACTGCCTGACCCCTGCTCCCAGGGATTATTGAGCAGTAAATCGTTAACCATATACAGCAAAGACGTCTTTGAACAGCTTTTTAATTGTGGCTCACGGACTACACTGCCTGTTCCCTGCTCCCAGGGATTATTGATAATTAAATGGTTAACCATATACAGCACAGCGGTCTCTGAATCAGCTTTTTAATTGGGGTTCTCGAGGCCACACTGCGTGACCCCTGCTCCCAGGGATTATTGAGCAGTAAATGGTTAAATACGTATAGCACAGAGGTCTCTGAAACAGCCTTTTAATTGGGGGCTCCCGAGGCCTCACTGCCTCAACCCTGCTCCCAGGGATTATTGAGCAGTAAATGGTTAACTATATACAGAACAGAGGTCTCTGAAACAGCTTTTTAATTGGGGGCTCCCGGTCCACACTGCCTGTCCCCTGCTCCCAGGGATTAATGAGCAGTAAATGGTTAACTATATACAGCACAGAGTATCTGAAACAGCTTTTTAATTGGGGGCTCCCGAGGCCACACTGCCTGTCCCCTGCTCCCAGGGATTATTGAGAAGTAAATGGTTAACTATATACTGCACAGAGGTCACTGATTAAGCTTTTTAATTGGGGGCTCCCGAGGCCACACTGCCTGTCCCCTGCTCCCAGGGATTATTGAGCAGTAAATGTTTAACCCTGTACAGCACAAAGGTCTCCCAAACAGCTTTTTCATTGGGGGCTCCCGAGGCCACAATGCCTGTCCCCTGCTCCCAGGGATTATTGAGCAGTAAATGGTTAACTATATATACAGGTGCAGTGGTCTATGACACGGCATTTTAACTGGTGGGCCCCTGACCACACTGCCTGTCCCCTGCTCCCAGGGATTATTGAGCAGTAAATGGTTAAATATATACAGCACAGAGGTCTCTGAAACAGCTTTTCAATTGGGGGTTCCCGAGGCCACACTGCCTGACCCCTGCTCCCAGGGATTATTGAGAAGTAAATGGTTAACTATATACTGCACAGAGGTCACTGATTCAGCTTTTTAATTGGGGGCTCCCGAGGCCACACTGCCTGTCCCCTGCTCCCAGGGATTATTGAGCAGTAAATGTTTAACCCTGTACAGCACAAAGGTCTCCCAAACAGCTTTTTCATTGGGAGCTCCTGAGGCCACGCTGCCTGTCCCCTGCTCCCAGGGATTATTGAGCAGTAAATGGTTAACTATATACAGGTGCAGTGGTCTCTGACACTGCATTTTAACTAGTGGGCCCCTGACCACACTGCCTGTCCCCTGCTCCCAGGGATTATTGAGCAGTAAATGGTTAAATATATACAGCACAGAGGTCTCTGAAACAGCTTTTCAATTGGGGGTTCCCGAGGGCACACTGCCTGACCCCTGCTCCCAGGGATTATTGAGCAGTAAATCGTTAACCATATACAGCAAAGACGTCTTTGAACAGCTTTTTAATTGTGGCTCACGGACCACACTGCCTGTTCCCTGCTCCCAGGGATTATTGATAATTAAATGGTTAACCATATACAGCACAGAGGTCTCTGAATCAGCTTTTTAATTGGGGCTCCTGAGGCCACGCTGCCTGTCCCCTGCTCCCAGGGATTATTGAGCAGTAAATGGTTAAATATACACAGCACAGAGGTCTCTGAAACAGCTTTTCAATTGGGGGTTCCCGAGGCCACACTGCCTGACCCCTGCTCCCAGGGATTATTGAGCAGTAAATCGTTAACCATATACAGCAAAGACGTCTCTGAACAGCTTTTTAATTGTGGCTCACGGACCACACTGCCTGTTCCCTGCTCCCAAGGATTATTGATAATTAAATGGTTAACCATATACAGCACAGAGGTCTCTGAATCAGCTTTTTAATTGGGGTTCTCGAGGCCACACTGCGTGACCCCTGCTCCCAGGGATTATTGAGCAGTAAATGGTTAAATACGTACAGCACAGAGGTCTCTGAAACAGCCTTTTAATTGGGGGCTCCCGAGGCCACACTGCCTGTCCCCTGCTCCCAGTGATTATTGAGCAGTAAGTGGTTAACTATATACAGCACAGGGGTCTCTGAAACAGCTTTTTAATTGGCGGCTCCCGAAGCCACACTGCCTGTGCCCTGCTCCCAGGGATTATTGAGAAGTAAATGGTTAACTATATACAGCACAGAGGTCTCTGACACAGCATTTTAATTGGGGTCTCCCGGACCACACTGCCTGACCCCTGCTCCCAGGGATTATTGAGCAGTAAATGGTTAAATACATACAGCACAGAGTTCTCTGAAACACCTTTTTAATTGGCTGCTCCCGAGGCCACACTGCCTGACCCATGCTCCCAGGGATTATTGAGCAGTAAATCGTTAACCATATACAGCAAAGACGTCTCTGAACAGCTTTTTAATTGTGGCTCACGGACCACACTGCCTGTTCCCTGCTCCCAGGGATTATTGATAATTAAATGGTTAACCATATACAGCACAGAGGTCTCTGAATCAGCTTTTTAATTGGGGTTCTCGAGGCCACACTGCGTGACCCCTGCTCCCAGGGATTATTGAGCAGTAAATGGTTAAATAAGTACAGCACAGAGTTCTCTGAAACAGCCTTTTAATTGGGGGCTCCGGAGGCCACACTGCCTGTCCCCCGCTCCCAGGGATTATTGAGCAGTAAATGGTTTACTATATACAGCACAGAGGTCTCTGAAACAGCTTTTTAATTGGGGGCTCCCGAGGCCACACTGCCTGTCCCCTGCTCCCAGGGATTATTTAGCAGTAAATGGTTAACTATATACAGCACAGAGGTATCTGACACAGCATTTTAATTGGGGTCTCCCGGACCACACTGCCTGAGCCCTGCTCCCAGGGATTATTGAGCTGTAAATGGTTAGCTATATACAGCACACAGGTCTCTGAAACAGCTTTTTAATTGGGGTCTCCCGGACCACACTGCCTGACCCCTGCTCCCAGGGATTATTGAGCAGTAAATGGTTAAATACATACAGCACAGAGGTCTCTGAAACACCTTTTTAATTGGCGGCTCCCGAGGCCACGCTGCCTGTCCCCTGTTCCCAGGGATTATTGAGCAGTAAATGGTTAACTATATACAGCACAGAGTATCTGAAACACCTTTTTAACTGGGGGCTCCTGAGGCCACACTGCCTGTCCCCTGCTCCCAGGGATTATTGAGCAGTAAATGGTTAACTATATACAGCACAGAGTATCTGAAACACCTTTTTAACTGGGGGCTCCTGAGGCCACACTGCCTGTCCCCTGCTCCCAGTGATTATTGAGCAGTAAATGGTTAACTATATACAGCACAGAGTATCTAAAACACCTTTTTAATTGGGGGCTCCCGAGACCACACTGCCTGTTCCCTGCTCCCAGGGATTATTGATAATTAAATGGTTAACCATATACAGCACAGAGGTCTCTGAATCAGCTTTTTAATTGGGGTTCTCGAGGCCACACTGCCTGTCCCCTGCTCCCAGGGATTATTGAGCAGTAAATGGTTAACTATATGCAGCACAGAGTATCTGAAACAGCTTTTTCATTGGGTGTATTTGTTGCGGAGGTTAGTGTGTGTGGGGTTAGTGTGTGTGTAGTGGGGATGTTAGTGTGTGAGGTGGTGTTTGTGTGTGCGGGGGTTAGTGTGTGTGTGTGTGTGTGTGTGTGGGACGGATAGTGTGTGTGGAGTGGGTTAGTGTGTGCGGGCGGTGAGTTAGTGTGTGTGGGGGAGGAGTTTATTGTGTGTGTGCGGGGGGGGGGCTAGTGTGTGTGTGGTGGGGGTTAGTTTTTGTTGGGTGTGGTTAGTGTGTGTTGGGGGTGTTAGTGTGTGTGGGGGGTTTAGTGTGTGGGGGGTTTAGTGTGTGGTGGGGGTTAGTGTGTGGGGGGGGGGTTAGTGTGTGTGGGGGTGTTAGTGTGTGTGGTGGGGGTTAGTGTGTGTTGGGTGTTATTAGTGTGTGTTGGTTGTGGTTAGTGTGTGTTGGGTGTGTTAGTGTGTGTGTGGGGGGGTTAGTGTGTGTGTGGTGGGGGTTAGTGTGTGTTGGGGTGGTTATTGTGTGTTGGGTGTGGTCAGTGTGTGTTGGGGAGGAGTTTATTGTGTGTGTGGGGGGGGCTAGTGTGTGTGTGGTGGGGGTTAGTGTTTGTTGGGTGTGGTTAGTGTGTGTTGGGGGTGTTAGTGTGTGTGGGGGGTTTAGTGTGTGGTGGGGGTTAGTGTGTGGGGGGGGTTAGTGTGTGTGGGGGTGTTAGTGTGTGTGGTGGGGGTTAGTGTGTGTTGGGTGTGGTTAGTGTGTGTTGGTTGTGGTTAATGTGTGTTGGGTGTGTTAGTGAGTGTGGGGGGGTTAGTGTGTGTGTGGTGGGGGTTAGTGTGTGTTGGGGTGGTTATTGTGTGTTGGGTGTGGTTAGTGTGTGTTGGGTGTGTTAGTGTGTGTGGGGGGGTTAGTGTGTGTGCGGTGGGGGTTAGTGTGTGTTGGGGTGGTTATTGTGTGTTGGGTGTGTTAGTGTGTGTGGGGGTGTTAGTGTGTGTGTGGTGGGGGTTAGTGTGTTTTGGGTGTGGTTAGTGTGTGTGGGGGTGTTAGTGTGTGTGGGGGTGTTAGTGTGTGTGTGGCGGGTTAGTGTGTGTTGGGGTGGTTATTGTGTGTGGGGGGGATAGTGTGTGTGGGGGTGTTTGTGTGTGTGTTTATTTGGGGGGTTTAGTGTGTGGGGGGTTTAGTGTGTGTGAAGGGGCTAGTGTGTGTGAGGGGTGGGGATTAATGTGTGTGGGGGGTTAGTATGTGTGTTTGTGTGGGTGGGGTAGCTAGTGTGTGTGTGAGGGCGATTAGTGTGTGTGAGGGAGGGTTAGTGTGTGTGGGGGGGTTAGTGTGTGTGTGGGGGTTAGTGTGTGTGGGGGGGGTTAGTGTGTGTGGGGGGGGTTAGTGTGTGTGGGGGGGGTTAGTGTGTGTGTGGGGGGTTAGTGTGTGTGGGGGGTTAGTGTGTGTGAGGGAGGGTTAGTGTGTGTGTGGGAGGGTTAGTGTGTGTGTGGGAGGGTTAGTGTGTGTGTGGGAGGGTTAGTGTGTGTGTGGTGGGGGTTAGTGTGTGTGTGGGGGGTTAGTGTGTGTGGGGGGGGGGTTAGTGTGTGTGTGGTGGGGGTTAGTGTGTGTGTGGGAGGGTTAGTGTGTCTGGGGGGGTTAGTATGTGTGTGGTGGGGGTTAGTGTGTGTGTGGGATGGTTAGTGTGTGTGTGGTGGGGGTTAGTGTGTGTGTGGTGGGGGTTAGTGTGTGTGGGGGGTTAGTGTGTGTGGGGTGGGTTAGTGTGTGTGTGGGGTGTTAGTGTGTGTGGGGTGGGGGAGTGTGTGTGTGGGAGGTTAGTGTGTCTGCGGTGGGGGAGTGTGTTTGGGGGGTTAGTGTGTGTGGGGTGGGGGAATGTGTGTGGGAGGGTTAGTGTGTGTGGGGTGGGGGAGTGTGTGTGGGGGGGGTTAGTGTGTGTGTGGTGGGGGTTAGTGTGTGTGTGAGGGGTTAGTGTGTGTGGGGTGTGTGGGGGTGGTTTAGTGTGTGTGGGGTGGGGGAGTGTGTGTGTGGGGGGTTAGTGTGTGTGGGGTGGGGGAGTGTGTGTGGGGGGTTAGTGTGTATGTGGGGGATTAGTGTGTGTCAGGGTGTGTGGGTGTGGTTTAGTGTGTGTGGGTGGGAGGGGGAACAGTGTGTGTGGGTGTTAGTATGAGTGGGGGTGTTAGTGTGTGTGGGGGGGGTTAGTGTGTGTGTGGAAGGGGGTCAGTGTGTGTGGTGTGGGGTCAGTGTGTGGAGGGATTAGTGCGTGTGGGGGGGTTAGTGTATGTGAGGGAGGGTTAGTGTGTGTGTGGGGGGTTAGTGTGTGTGTGGGGGGGTTAGTGTGTGTGTGTGGGGGTTAGTGTGTGTGTGGGAGGGTTAGTATGTCTGGGGTGGGGGAGTGTGTGTGTGGGGGGTTAGTGTGTGTGTGGGTGGGTTAGTGTCTGTGGGGGTTAGTATGTCTGTGGTTGAGGGGGTTAGTGTGTGTGTGGGGGGTAGTGTCTGTCGAGGGGGTAGTGTGTGTGTGGAGGGTGGTGTGTGTGTGGAGGGACGTTTGAGTGTGTGTATTAGAGTCTGTGTGTGTCTGTATTTCTGTGTATATTAGTGTATCTGTGAGTGTCGGTGTGTGTGTGAGAATGTGGGCATTAGACTGTGTGTGAGAGTGTATTAGTGTCTATGTGTGTGAGTGTCTCTATTAGTGTGTGTGTGTTTGTGTATTAATGTCTCTGTCGGTCCGTGAGCTGTGTACTAGTGTCTCTCTGTGTGTGAGTGTCTGTATTAGTGTATCTGTGTGTCTGTGAATGTGTCTTAGTGTCTCTGTGTGTGTATTAGTGTCACTGTGTGTGTGTGTGAGTGTATGCATTAGAGTCTCCCTGTGTCTGTGAGTGTGTATATTATTGTCTCTGTGTATCACTGTGTGTGTATTACTATCTGTGTCTGTGCGTTAGTGTATGTGTGTGTGTATTAGTGCCAGTGTGAGTTTGTGAGTGTGTGTATTAGTGTCTATGTGTGTGAGTGTGTATGTGTGTATTGGTGCCAGTGTCTGTCTGTCTGTTAGTGCGTGTATTGTTGTCTGTGTATGTGAGTGTGTGTATTAGTGTCTGTATGTGTGTCTGTGAGTGTGTATTAGTGTATCTATGTGTCAGTGAGTGTGTGTACTAGTGTCTCTGTGTGTGTGAGTGTGTGTTAGTGTCTGTGTGTGTCTGAGTGTGTGTGAGAATGTGTGCATTAGTGTCTGTTTGTGTGAGTGCGTTAGTGGCTATGTGTGTGAGTGTCTCTATTAATGTGTGTATGTTTGTGTATTAGTGTCTCTGTCAGTCTGTGAGCTGTGTACTAGTGCCTCTCTGTGTGTGAGTTGGTGTATTAGTGTATCTGTGTGTCTGTGAATGTGTATTAGTGTCTCTGTGTGTTAGTGTGTGTATTAGTGTCTGCGTGTGACTGTGAGTCTGTGTATTAGTGTCTGTGTATTAGTGTATGTGTGGTGTGTGTATTAGTGTCTGCTTGTGTCTGTGAGTGTGTGTATTGTTGTCTCTGTGTATCAGTGAGTGTGTGTATTAGTTTATGTGTGTGTGTGTGTGTGTGTTAGTGCGTGTATTAGTGCATGTGTGTGTGACTGTGTGTATTAGTGTCGCTGTGTGTGAGTGTATGCATTCGAGTCTACCTGTGTCTGTGAGTGTGTATATTACTGTCTCTGTGCATCGTTAGAGTGTGTATTAGTATCTGGTGTGTGTGTGTTAATGTCTGTGTGTATTGGTGCCAGTTTGTGTCTGTGAGTGGGTGTATTAGGGTCTGTGTGTGTGTATTAGTGTCTGTATGTGTTTCTGTGAGTGTGTATTAGTGTCTCTGTGTGTCTGCGAGTGTGTATTAGTGTTTCTTTGAGCCTGTGAGTGTGTATTAGTGCCAGCGTGTGTCTGTGAGAACATAAGAACTAGGAGCAGGAGTAGGCCATCTGGCCCCTCGAGCCTGCTCCACCATTCAATGAGATCATGGCTGATCTATTGTGGACTCAGCTCCACTTTCCGGCCCGAACACCATAACCCTTAATCCCTTTATTCTTCAAAAAACTATCTATCTTTATCTTAAAAACATTTAGTGAAGGAGCCTCAACTGCTTCACTGGGCAAGGAATTCCATAGATTCACAACCCTTTGGGTGAAGACGTTCCTCCTAAACTCAGTCCTAAATCTACTTCCCCTTATTTTGAGGCTATGCCCCCTAGTTCTGCTTTAACCCGCCAGTGGAAACAACCTGCCCGCATCTATCCTATCTATTCCCTTCATAATCTTATATGTTTCTGTCAGATCCCCCCCTCATCCTTCTAAATTCCAACGAGTACAGTCCCAGTCTCCTCAACCTCTCCTCGTAATCCAACCCCTTCAGCTCTGGGATTAACCTAGTGAATCTCCTCTGCACACCCTCCAGTGCCAGTACGTCCTTTCTCAAGTAAGGAGACCAAAACTGAACACAATACTCCAGGTGTGGCCTCACTAACACCTTATACAATTGCAGCATAACCTCCCTAGTCTTGAACTCCATCCCTCTAGCAATGAAGGACAAAATTCCATTTGCCTTCTTAATCACCTGTTGCACCTGTAAACCAACTATTTGCAACTCATGCACTAGCACACCCAGGTCTCTCAGCACATCAGCATGTTTTAATATTTTATCATTTAAATAATAATCCCTTTTGCTGTTATTCCTACAAAATGGATAACCTCACATTTGTCAACATTGAATTCCATCTGCCAGACCCTAGCCCATTCACTTAGCCTATCCAAATCCCTCTGCAGACTTCCAGTATCCTCTGCACTTTTTGCTTTACCACTCATCTTAGTGTCGTCTGCAAACTTGGACACATTGCCCTTTGTCCCCAACTCCAAATCATCTATGTAAATTGTGAACAATTGTGGGCCCAACACTGATCCCTGAGGGACACCACTAGCTACTGATTGCCAACCAGAGAAACACCCATTAATCCCCACTCTTTGCTTTATATTAATTAACAAATCCTCTATCCATGCTACTACTTTCCCCTTAATGCCATGCATCTTTATCTTATGCAGTAACCTTTTGTGTGGCACTTTGTCAATGGTATTCTGGAAATCCAGATATACCACATCCATTGGCTCCCCGTTATCTACCGCACTGGTTATGTCCTCAAAAATTCCACTAAATTAGTTAGGCACGACCTGCCCTTTATGAACCCATGCTGCATCTGCCCAATGGGACAATTTCCATCCAGATGCCTCGCTATTTCTTCCTTGATGATAGATTCCAGCATCTTCCCTCCTACCGAAGTTAAGCTGACTGGCCTATAATTACCCGCTTTCTGCCTACCTCCTTTTTTAAACAGTGGTGTCACGTTTGCTAATTTCCAATCCGTGTATTAGTGTCTATGTGTGTGAGTGTGTGTATTAGTGACTGTATGTGTGTCTGTAAGTGTGTATTAGTGTATCTGTGTGTCGGTGAGTGAGTGTATTAGTGTGTCTGTGTGTGTGTGTTTTAGTGTCTGTGTGTGTGTGTGTGTGTGTCTGTGTCTCTGTGTGCGTCTTTGGGTTTGTGCATTAGTGTATGTGTGTGGCTGTGTGTGTTTGTGAGTTTGTGTGTTAGTGTCTGTGTCTTTGAGTGTGTGTATTACTATATGTGCGTGTGTGTGTATTAGTGTCTCTGTGTGTTGTGCGAGTGTGTATTTTAATGCATCTGCGTGCCAGTGAGTGAGTGTATTAGTGTCTGTGTGTGAGTGGTGTATGCGTGACTCTGTGTGTCTGTGTGTGTGTATTAGTGTCTCTGTGTGTGTATTTGAGTTTGTGCATTAGTATATGTGTGTGTCTGTGTGTGTGTGTTAGTGTCTGTGTTTGTGTGAGTGTGTGTATTAGTTTACCTGCATGTCAGTGTGTGTGTGTATTAGTGTCTGTGTGTGAGTGGTTGTATTAGTTTCTGTGTGTGTGTGTATTAGTGTCTCTGTGTGTATCTTTGAGTTTGTGCATTAGTGCATGTGTGTGTCTGTGTGTATGTATTAGTGTATGTGAGTGTGTGCATTAGTGTCTGAGTTGTGTGAGTGAGTTGATTAGTGTCTCTGTGTGTATCTGAGACTGGGTATATTAGCGTCTCTGTGTGTCAGTGAGTGTCTGTCTTAGTGTCTGGGAGAGTGTGTGAATATTCGTGTCTCTGCGTGACTGTGAGTGTGTGTGTCAGTGTCTCTGTGTTTGCGAGTGTGTATTAGTGTCTCTGTGTGACTGTGAGTGTGTGTCTTTGTGTGTATGTGAGTGTGTGTAATTGTGTGTCTGCGAGTGTGTGTATTAGTGTCTCTGTGTGTCTGTGAATGTGTGTTAGTGTCTCTGTGTGTATGTGAGTGTGTGTATTAGTGTCTCTGTGTGTCTGCGAGTGTGTGTATTAGTGTCTCTGTGTGTCTGTGAGTGTGTGTATTAGTGTCTCTGTGTGTCTGTGAGTGTGTGTATTAGTGTCTCTGTGTGTCTGTGAATGTGTGTTAGTGTCTCTGTGTGTATGTGAGTGTGTGTATTAGTGTCTCTGTGTGGCTGTGAGTGTGTGTATTCGTGTCTCTGTGTGTATGTGAGTGTGTGTATTAGTGTCTCTGTGTGTCTGTGAGTGTGTGTATTAGTGTCTCTGTGTGTCTGTGAATGTGTGTTAGTGTCTCTGTGTGTATGTGAGTGTGTGTATTAGTGTCTCTGTGTGTCTGCGAGTGTGTGTATTAGTGTCTCGGTGTATCTGTGAGTGTGTGTATTAGTGTCTCTGTGTGTATGTGAGTGTGTGTATTAGTGTCTCTGTGTGTCTGTGAGTGTGTGTATTAGTGTCTCTGTGTGTCTGCGAGTGTGTGTATTAGTGTCTCGGTGTATCTGTGAGTGTGTGTATTAGTGTCTCTGTGTGTATGTGAGTGAGTGTATTAGTGTCTCTGTGTCTGAGAGTGTGTGTATTAGTGTCTCTGTGTGTCTGCGAGTGTGTGTATTAGTGTCTCTGTGTGTCTGCGAGTGTGTGTATTAGTGTCTCTGTGTGTCTGCGAGTGTGTGTATTAGTGTCTCGGTGTATCTGTGAGTGTGTGTTAGTGTCTCTGTGTGTCTGGGAGTGTGTGTATTAGTGTCTCTGTGTGTCTGTGAGTGTGTGTATTAGTGTCTCTGTGTGTCTGTGAGTGTGTGTATTAGTGTCTCTGTGTCTGTGAGTGTGTGTATTAGTGTCTCGGTGTATCTGTGAGTGTGTGTATTAGTGTCTCGGTGTATCTGTGAGTGTGTGTATTAGTGTCTCTGTGTATCTGTGAGTGTGTGTTAGTGTCTCTGTGTGTATGTGAGTGTGTGTATTAGTGTCTCTGTGTGTCTGTGAGTGAGTGTATTAGTGTCTCGGTGTATCTGTGAGTGTGTGTATTAGTGTCTCTGTGTGTATGTGAGTGTGTGTATTAGTGTCTCTGTGTATCTGTGAGTGTGTGTATTAGTGTCTCGGTGTATCTGTGAGTGTGTGTTAGTGTCTCTGTGTGTCTGTGAGTGAGTGTATTAGTGTCTCGGTGTATCTGTGAGTGTGTGTATTAGTGTCTCTGTGTGTCTGTGAGTGTGTGTATTAGTGTTTCTGTGTGTCTGCGAGTGAGTGTATTAGTGTCTCGGTGTATCTGTGAGTGTGTGTATTAGTGTCTCTGTGTGTATGTGAGTGTGTGTATTAGTGTCTCTGTGTATCTGTGAGTGTGTGTTAGTGTCTCTGTGTGTATGTGAGTGTGTGTATTAGTGTCTCTGTGTGTCTGTGAGTGAGTGTATTAGTGTCTCGGTGTATCTGTGAGTGTGTGTATTAGTGTCTCTGTGTGTATGTGAGTGTGTGTATTAGTGTCTCTGTGTATCTGTGAGTGTGTGTATTAGTGTCTCGGTGTATCTGTGAGTGTGTGTTAGTGTCTCTGTGTGTCTGTGAGTGAGTGTATTAGTGTCTCGGTGTATCTGTGAGTGTGTGTATTAGTGTCTCTGTGTGTCTGTGAGTGTGTGTATTAGTGTTTCTGTGTGTCTGCGAGTGAGTGTATTAGTGTCTCGGTGTATCTGTGAGTGTGTGTATTAGTGTCTCTGTGTGTATGTGAGTGTGTGTATTAGTGTCTCTGTGTGTCTGCGAGTGTGTGTATTAGTGTCTCTGTGTGTCTGCGAGTGTGTGTATTAGTGTCTCTGTGTGTATGTGAGTATGTGTGTTAGTGTCTCTGTGTGTCTGTGAGTGTGTGTATTAGTGTCTCTGTGTGTCTGCGAGTGTGTGTATTAGTGTCTCTGTGTGTATGTGAGTGTGTGTGTTACTGTCTCTGTGTGTCTGCGAGTGTGTGTATTAGTGTCTCTGTGTGTATGTGAGTGTGTGTGTTAGTGTCTCTGTGTGTCTGCGAGTGTGTGTATTAGTGTCTCTGTGTGTATGTGAGTGTGTGTATTAGTGTCTCTGTGTGTCTGCGAGTGTGTGTATTAGTGTCTCTGTGTGTCTGCGAGTGTGTGTATTAGTGTCTCTGTGTGTATGTGAGTGTGTGTGTTAGTGTCTCTGTGTGTCTGTGAGTGTGTGTATTAGTGTCTCTGTGTGTGTGTGAGTGTGTGTATTAGTGTCTCTGTGTGTCTGCGAGTGTGTGTATTAGTGTCTCTGTGTGTCTGCGAGTGTGTGTATTAGTGTCTCTGTGTGTATGTGAGTGTGTGTGTTAGTGTCTCTGTGTGTCTGTGAGTGTGTGTATTAGTGTCTCTGTGTGTGTGTGTGTGTGTATTAGTGTCTCTGTGTGTCTGCGAGTGTGTGTATTAGTGTCTCGGTGTATCTGTGAGTGTGTGTATTAGTGTCTCGGTGTATCTGTGAGTGTGTGTATTAGTGTCTCGGTGTATCTGTGAGTGTGTGTATTAGTGTCTCTGTGTGTATGTGAGTGTGTGTATTAGTGTCTCTGTGTGTCTGTGAGTGTGTGTATTAGTGTCTCTGTGTGTCTGTGAGTGTGTGTATTAGTGTCTCTGTGTGTGTGTGAGCGTGTGTATTAGTGTCTCTGTGTGTCTGTGAGTGTGTGTATTAGTGTCTCTGTGTGTATGTGAGTGTGTGTATTAGTGTCTCTGTGTGTCTGTGAGTGTGTGTATTAGTGTCTCTGTGTGTCTGTGAGTGTGTGTATTAGTGTCTCTGTGTGCCTGCGAGTGTGTGTATAGTGTCTCTGTGTGCCTGCGAGTGTGTGTATAGTGTCTCTGTGTGTATGTGAGTGTGTGTATTGGTGTCTCTGTGTGTATGTGAGTGTGTGTATTAGTGTCTCTGTGTGTATGTGAGTGTGTGTATTAGTGTCTCTGTGTGTATGTGAGTGTGTGTATTAGTGTCTCTGTGTGTATGTGAGTGTGTGTGTTAGTGTCTCTGTGTGTCTGTGAGTGTGTGTATTAGTGTCTCTGTGTGTGTGTGAGCGTGTGTATTAGTGTCTCTGTGTGTCTGTGAGTGTGTGTATTAGTGTCTCTGTGTGTATGTGAGTGTGTGTATTAGTGTCTCTGTGTGTCTGTGAGTGTGTGTATTAGTGTCTCTGTGTGTCTGTGAGTGTGTGTATTAGTGTCTCTGTGTGTATGTGAGTGTGTGTATTAGTGTCTCTGTGTGTCTGTGAGTGTGTGTATTAGTGTCTCTGTGTGTATGTGAGTGTGTGTATTAGTGTCTCTGTGTGTCTGTGAGTGTGTGTATTAGTGTCTCTGTGTGTATGTGAGTGTGTGTATTAGTGTCTCTGTGTGTCTGCGAATGTGTGTATTAGTGCCTCTGTGTGTCTGTGAGTGTGTGTATTAGTGCCTCTGTGTGTATGTGAGTGTGTGTATTAGTGTCTCTGTGTGTTTGTGAGTGTGTGTATCAGTGTCTCTGTGTGTCTGTGAGTGTGTGTTAGTGTCTCTGTGTGTCTGTGAGTGTGTGTATTAGTGTCTCTGTGTGTCTGTGAGTGTGTGTATTAGTGTCTCTGTGTGTATGTGAGTGTGTGTATTAGTGTCTCTGTGTGTCTGTGAGTGTGTGTATTAGTGTCTCTGTGTGTCTGTGAGTGTGTGTATTAGTGTCTCTGTGTGTATGTGAGTGTGTGTATTAGTGTCTCTGTGTGTCTGTGAGTGTGTGTATTAGTGTCTCTGTGTGTATGTGAGTGTGTGTATTAGTGTCTCTGTGTGTCTGTGAGTGTGTGTATTAGTGTCTCTGTGTGTATGTGAGTGTGTGTATTAGTGTCTCTGTGTGTCTGCGAATGTGTGTATTAGTGCCTCTGTGTGTCTGTGAGTGTGTGTATTAGTGCCTCTGTGTGTATGTGAGTGTGTGTATTAGTGTCTCTGTGTGTCTGCGAGTGTGTGTATTAGTGTCTCTGTGTGTCTGTGAGTGTGTGTATTAGTGTCTCTGTGTGTATGTGTGTGTATTTGTGTGTCTGCGAGTTTGTGTATGAGTGTCTCTGTGTGTCTGTGAATGTGTGTATTAGTGTATCGGTGTGTCTGTGAGTGTGTGTATTAGTGTCTCTGTGTGTCTGTGAGTGTGTGTATTAGTGTCTCTGTGTGTCTGTGAGTGTGTGTATTAGTGTCTCTGTGTGTCTTCGAGTGTGTGCATTAGTGTCTCTGTGTGTCTGTGAGAATGTGAATAAGTGTGTGTGTGTATTAGTGTCTCTATGTGTGTCTGTGAGTGTGTGTATTAGTGTCTCTGTGTCTGAGAGTGTGTTAGTGTCTCTGTGTGTATGTAAGTGTGTGTATTTGTGTGTCTGTGAGTGTGTGTATTAGTGCCTCTGTGTGTTTGTGAGTGTGTGTATTAGTGTTTCTGTGTGTCTGTGAGTGTGTGTGCTACTGTCTGTGTGAGTCTGTGAGTGTATGTATTAGTGTGTCTGTGAGTGTGTGTATTGGTGCCTCTGTTTGTCTGTGAGTGTGTGTGCCACTGTCTGTGTGAGTCTGTGAGTGTATTTATTAGTGTCTCTGTGTGTGTCTGTGAGTATATTAGTGTTTCTGTGTGTGTGTTTGTGTGTGCTAGTGTCTGTGTGAGTCTGTGATTGTGTTTATTACTGTCCCTATGTGTGTATAATTGTATCTGTGTGTGTCTGTGTGTGTGTTTTAGTGTCTCTGTGTATGTAAGTGTGTATATTCGTGTCTCTATGTGTCAGTCAGATAGTGTATTAGTGTCTCTTTATGTCTGTGAGTGTGTGCATTAGTTTGTGTGTGTGATTGTGTGTGTATTAGTGTCCCTGTGTGTTTCAATGTATCTATCAATGTATCTGTGTATGTCTGTGTGTGTGAGTTTTGTGTCTCTGGGTCTGTAAGTGTGGACATTAGTGTCTCTGTGTATCAGTGAATGTGTGAATTAGTGTCTCTGGTGTCTGTGAGTGTGTGTATTAGTGTCTGTGTGTGACTGTGAGTGTATGTATTAGTGCGCCTGTGTGTGTGTGTGTGTATTCGTGTCTGTGGGTGAGTATGTGTATTATTGTGTCTGTGTCTCTGAGTGTGTATATTACTGTCTCTATGTGTCAGTGAGTGTGTGTATTAGTGTCTGTGTGTGCGTGTGGATTAGTGTCTATGTGTGCCTGTGAGTGTGTGCATTAGTGCTTTTGTGTGAGAGTGTGTGTATTAGTGTCTGTGTATGTCTGTGTGTGTGCATTAGTGTATCTGTGTGTGGCTGTGTGTGTTTGTGAGTTTGTGTATTCGTGCCTCTGTCTGTGTCTTTGTGTGTCTGTATTAGTGTCTATGTGTGTGAGTGTGTGTATTAATGTCTGTGCTTGTGTCTGTGAGTGTGTGTATTATTGTCTCTGTGTGAGTGTGTGTGTATTTGTGTCTCTGTGTCTGTGAGTGTGAATTAGTGTCCCTGTGTGTGTCTGTTTTGTGTGAGTGTGTGTATTAGTGTTTCTGTGTGTGAGTGTGCGTATTGCTGTCTGTGTGTTTGTCTGTGAGTGTGTGCATTAGTGTATCTGTGTGTGTGTATTAGTGTCTGTGTGTGAGTGTGTGTGTGTATTAGAGTGTCTGTTTAGGTCTGTGAGTGGATATGTATTAGTGCATCTGTGTGTGAGATTGTGCCCATTGGTGTCTTTGTGTGTGTGAGTGAGTGTGTGTATTAGGGTCTACCTGTGTGTGTGTGTATTAGTGTCTGCGTGTGAGTGTGTGTGTATTACTGTCTCTGTATGTGTGTGTGTGTGAGTGTATTACTGTCTCTGTATATGTGTGTGTGAGTGTGTTAGTGTCTGTGTGAGTGTGATACTGTCTCTGCATGTGTGAGTGTATTACTGTCTCTGTATGAGTGTGTGAGTGTGTAGTGTATGTGTGTGTGTGAGTGTATTACTGTCTCTGTATATGTGTGTGTGAGTGTGTTAGTCTCTGTGTGAGTGCATTACAGTCTCTGCCTGTGCGTGTGTGTGCATTACTGTGTGTGTGTGTGTGTGTTAGTATCTGTGTGAGTGTATTACTGTATCTGCTTGTGTATTACTGTATGTGTGTGTGAGTGTGTTAGTGTCTGTGTGAGTGTTTTACTGTCTCTGTATGTGTGAGTGTGAGTGTGTTAGTCTGTGTGTGAGTGTTTTACTGTCTCTGTATGTGTGAGTGTGAGTGTATTACTGTCTCTGTATGTGTGTGTGAGTGTATTACTATCTCTGTATGTGTGTATGTGTGTGTTAGTGTCTGTGTGTGTGTGAGTGTATTACTGTTTCTGTATGTGTGTATGTGTGTGTTAGTGTCTGCGTGTGTGTGAGTGTATTAC